>NC_036461.1:27251908-27551908 GCF_002775205.1 Xiphophorus maculatus
CCAACTGACCGCTCATGCATCTGTCTCATTACGTCAAGTTGTAGTTTACGTGGCAGCACAATTTGTAGAAATGGTAGAATTTGGTAGAATTGGATGTCATCAAGGCAATAGAACCGATAGACCAAGGGGGACGTTTATCACTGGCCTAACCCTACCCTAACCCTAACCCTAAGCCATCGAGCTAACTGTTCTTCTGGCTCTCTCATTTTGGTCAGCCAGCGCAGCTACACCTTAAAGGGCCAGCCGAGGAGATACTAACAAAAATGGGATGTGAAATCCACTATGGCCAGAAGTTCACGTCTTGTTGTGCAGTAGTTTTGTTCAGGCTTTGCCAACTTGCGACTGCCATAAGCCAACACTGGTTCCACACCCTCCTGCATTTGCAACAGTACAGCACCGATGCCAGTGTCACTCACATCAGTTTCAAGTATCATTTCACTGCAGTCCAGGGGATAGCCGAGAATGGGGGCTGAGATGAGGCGACACTTTAACTTGTTGAAAACAGCCTGGTGCTCAGCATGCCACTGAAAACGAGCATTTTTCTTGGTTAGATTATGAAGGGGTTCAGCAATAGATGCAAAGTCTTTTACAAATCAGCAATAGTATGAGGCCAAGCCGATGAAGAGTCAGACCTCCTGGATGGACAATGGTGTGGGCCACATTTGGACTTTGCTGGGGTCCATAGCTACACCATGTTCGGACACTATGTGACCTAGGCAGGCCACCTGGTGGTGGAAAAGGCAGCATTTGGCAGGTTTTAATTTCAGGTTAGCTTGTTGGAGTCTGTAAAACACCTGGCTAAGCCGCTGCAGCATCTCTGACACATTTCTCGCCAACACGATGATGTCGTCCAGGTAGACTAGACAGGTCTCCCACTGCATGCCAGCTAGGACGTGGTCCATCAGCCACTGGAATGTCGCCAGGGTGTTGCATAATCCAAACGGCATGGCATTCCACTCAAAGAGACCTGTCCTGGTGTAGAATGCGGTGAGACACAGGGAGGCCGCATGGCTTTGGTTGGCCAGAGGAGACCAGCCATGGATCCTTCTTTAATGATTACAGCTTCATTGCTAGGGTTAAAGAGGTGAAGGGGGACAGTTTTGGACGTCTGGGGATGAACTAAGACTCTGGCGAGGAGTACTTTGTGTTTCTCAATAAAACCTTTGGTGGGGCTAAGTATCATGTCACTGCAGGCTGCCCCACTTAGACGCACGCTGCCCCTCACAACATACTCCTGTCCTGGTTCCACCACCACAGTTCTGGATATTTTCACTGCATGCGACTTCAGGTTAGATTCAAGTTGGTAGTAGGGCACTTCTTCACCAAACAGGATGATGCGGTGTCTGCCAAAGTCAAGACGGGCTTCAGGTTGTGTGAGGAAGGGATGCCCCAGTAGCACCCCCAGTAAAGTGTCAAAAATTGATGAATGCAGCTGAGGTCTCATGTCAGGGTGGATGGAATTATAGTACTGCAACGACAGCACATTTCTCCGCGCTCCACTATCCAACACAGCACACACTTTCACTTCATAGATTTGCATGTGGATACTCATTTCTTGGCTTTGGCCTTTCAGGTGGAGCACAGTGGGTTCTTGGGTGTCACAGAAGGAGCAGCTAGATGTCAAAGCTTTGGTGGTCTTGTGGGGAGAGGAGCACTGCTTTTGGATATGACCCCAACCTTGACAGTCATGGCAGCGGACTCTCCCTTTTGTAGAATATTTGGGGTTATTAAAGGCTGAGGATGTGTGTGTCGCAAACCGATTTGGTGAAGAGCTGGTTACAGGTGTAGTTTTGATAACACTTTCATGTTTGCTCTAATAGCTTCTGAACTATTTCTGCATCACCCAGACCATTTGTGAAAACTTCAACAGCAATAGAGTCCTGTTCAACTTCTGCTCTGTCACCATAAGCCACCGCCACTTTCCCATAAATATTATCTCTGAATGCATGCAGGTCCTCTCCATGTTTTCGTTCTCGCTACCTCAGTTCTACTGCAACTGCAGCTGCATGATCAGAAGATGGACCTTATGCAGTTTCCAGTTTGCCCACCAGGCGGCGGTAGTCCCACTTGGAAGAGCGAGGATTTCTGTGGACAATGGGCCCTGATGCACCAACTAGGCAGAATTTCAGCTGCACTGTCATTGTCTTTTCGGACCAGTAGTTCGCTTTGGTGCAGCTTTCAAACCTGTTCAGAAATTCTTTCCATGGTGTGGTACCGTCGTATTGGCCCGGATGTAGAGTGGGGACCCTCTCTCTAGGATCTCCATCTTCCTCACTGTCGGATAAGGGCTACTGCAACATAAAATGGGTTTTATTTGCTTTAATTGGGGCTGGGATCATTTGCCTGTAGCTTATAGTTTCATCCAGGTTATGGGAAGAGGTACATTGCACGGCGGGAAGTACCACCGGGTGAAATGAAATTGCTGTGTACAAAGCTTTGTATATGAGCAGAAGCAAATGGGTTGCAGTCCGAATAATTATCTTTTATTTGAAACATGGGGACTGGATAGTAATGTATGCTGTCGTCTGCATTCCCCACATGGCCATAAACTTGACATTCAGGATCAACGAATGGGTTTGTAGAGCTAACCTGTGACTGAGTTTGCAGGGTTAGGGTTAGGGTTGTTGTGGAGGTTCCTCCATCATTTCCCCAGTGTTAGTATTTATTTCAATGTTTTCACACAATATATTTATAATTTCACTCTTTTTGTGTTTATTGCATTAGGTGGTTTACTATTATGGGTGCACACATTTAGTAAACTCCTTTTGTTTATTTGAATTATTAACTATTTTGTTTTGCTGAGTTTGAAGGACTGGTTGAGTGAGAGGACTGGTTGAAAGGCAAACCAGGAAGTGGAACAAACCATCAGGCTGCTGGAAACAGGGGACTTGATGTTAAAGGACCTGCCTCTCTCTCTATTAATAGCATAACTCCTTAAACAATTTTGGTATTAGGTTGTTTTGTTTTTATAGTTGTTTTGTAGTCAAAATGTGTTGGTTTGAATTACTTATTTAGTGTATGTTTATGCATTGTTTGTTTTTGTCTCATTTCTCACCCCTCCTCGTTTGTGTAGAATAGCCTTTGTGTATAAATTCCCCTGTGTGTTCATTAGTGATGGGTAAATGAGGCGTCATGTATCGTTTCGACCCATAGCAAAACTGTATTGATACTGTGTCAATGCTGCATCACTGAAAACTGACACCTGCTGGACATTAAAAATCTCTACAGGCAACGTAGTTAGACTGATTTAATGACCTAGTCTATACAAAAGATTTAAGTCATTGTATTTTATTGTATATTATATATTGTATTATTTCATATCTCCAGTTAAATTCAAAATATATTTGATATTCTTCGATACAGTCAATAAATAATGTGAACATGTACCAAGTGATGAAAATGAAAGTGGACATGTTGGAATGAGGATGCTTGTGGACTTTGTTTTTGGGTTTTTTTTCCCACAAATTTTCATTCAAAAAAATAAGTTTTTCCAACATTTTGTAATTTAGTCTGTTCTGTTTTTTTGACACAACTCCTGCTGTAAAAAAATTAAGTAAACAATACATTTATATGAAATAATTTATAAGAGGCAACTGAGTAATTTGTAGAATGGCTGTATACCTGAATTTATCCTAGTTGTATCTGGGACTTCATTCTCATGCTTTGCCCTGTAATGCCTCAGCATTGAGGAGGTGAATTTATTTAAATAAGACATTTCTGTCAAACATATGCGACACTTAACCTGCAGAACATTATATGAAAGTAAAGTAAGACTCAATTTCAGCTTAATTTGGATTCAGATAGATGAAGTACAAACTGAAAAGAACCGGATGAAACAACGAAATGAAAACAAATACCTTGTTTTCCGATGTAAGATCAAAATGGTCCCACACTGCGGAAAACTTTCGTTTGCCGTGAGGTTCCATAGTTGACGCCGTACAGTAAAAGATAAAGAATCTTTTTGGCAAATGCATCCTGTTGACAGATTCGCTTACTTATAAACACAGTTTGGCGCGTCAACGTCATTTCAAAACAGTTCCTGTATCGCTCACGTGACTTGCTGAAATCAATACGCGCACCGACACGGGTTTTGGCCTATGGGCTTGACACATGCGCCGACGCATCAGTGTTGCCGGACCCATCACTAGTGTTCATTGTGTGAGGTCAGTTGTTGGTTTGTTATCCTGAGTTAGGTGTGCCTTAGTTGATTTCTTTTGGGCCCATTTTGTTATATTTTTGAGATTTGTTGTTGAAAGGCTTTTGTTAAGACTTTTGGAAAAATAAATAGAAAATAATTTTTTATATATGCCTTTGTCCTTGTGCCTTACTGGTGGACCGTAACAGTTGTAATGTTCACATTTCCCCACTGTAACGGATAGTAGACTAAAGTAAATTAAGAATTTTCTAAATTAAGTATGACGCAGATTGTTTATGGATGTTCGTCTGTTTTGATTAGCATTTTTGTTGGGTTTTTTTGTTTTGTTTTGTTTGATGGTATTTGTACTTTGTAATGTTTTGGGGGGGTTTTGTTGTACCTCTTGGGCTGCCGTAACTAATGAGGGCAGGCCCTTTAAAAGCTGGTAGAATCGTCGTGTCAATCAATGACTTGAACTGTCAAGCTGAGTAGCATGAATAAATCAACACTTAGTGTTCCCCAGTGAAAGCAGTGAGGTACGTTTTGTTTTGTTGTTTGTATTGTAAGTTTATGTTTGTATTCTAATATTTGCATATATTTTAGTTTTCACGGTGACTAAGGTGACTGTGGTGACTGTGGTGATTCTGAATCACCCGAAGAAAATAAAAACACTAAATTCACCCGTCGAGACTGGCTGGTTAATTCAACTGCTGGGGAGCTGCTACTCCCACCGTCACATCTTTGGTAGCCTTTCTACACTCTGCACCCTCGGAAGACATATCCAATGTCATAAACGGGTTGGAATAATCACTTTCAAGCCCATAATTTTCCTGGGGCTGGAGGGCGGCGGCGTCCATCTTGCGGTTGCTAAGCAATGGGCTAATGTGCAGTCTCTTGGCTTTATTGCTAGCCGCTATTATCTCTCTTGCTCGGTGCTCACCACTCATCCAGCAAGGCAAAGAGGTCCCTTCGTGGTCACCAGTGTTAACCGTTCCTGCTCAGTCCTTTGACCATGGTCAGAAGACACAGGGGAGATCTTCCTCCAGGGCTGAAGTCTCCACTTCGGGGTTAATGTTAGAAATATTTAGTATATGTAATCTTAAGTTTGCTGTGTTTGTTGTGTGAAGTTGTTTTGTTATGCAACAGCTCCTATTGTTCTGTGAGATCATCAGTTCCTGCATTGTAGCTACAAACAGGAACTGAACTCAACCGCCTGCAGAAGGAAGCAAACAGGAACTGAACTCTGCACTACGTCAGCCCATAGGTGCAACACGCCTGTGACTCAAGAGAACAGAAGAAGCAGCAATGCTACATGATTAACTCAAGATAACAGAATAAGCTACGTATGTAACTAGGGACAATTAAGGAAATAAAAAGAAAGGGTGTGGTAGCACGTGCTTCAGAATGGTGGGAGATTGTAACTGAAGCATGCTCCTGTCTGTTCTCCTTGCTGCAAGTAAATCTAAAACTCTCTTGTCTTTCTCCTATTTGTGTGGTGTTCGAATGTTTTAGGTTGTTTGAAACTGAAAGTTAACTCCCTCACTTGCCCTGAACATAGACCACGTGGTGGCACGGAGGTGGTTGGAGATTAACTTTAATAGCTCCGGCTAACAGGTGAAGACTCCACAGACTTTTCTTAATAGCCGCTGCTCCGGTCGTCGTCCACACTCTTTCTGCCACACATACTGTCTCTCACTTGCTCCTAAAACATGTGGGTCTCAGCACGCAGCGCCCCCTTCTGACCAAAGGACGGTTGCCACACATCTCACTCACCCACACACAACATACACAATACTCACTGGGCTAATCATCACATACAGTACAGTGGAGGCACTTTCCGCAACACACGCATCTCATTCAGTTAGTGTCAATTTGGTAGCATAAGTAATTATATTACACAGCGAAAGATAGTTGCTACAATTAATCTATGTACTTCTTAATTAATAAATGTATTTATTATTATTATTCCGTAAAAATTCCTGAAGAGTTTGAAGCGCAGCCTGAGTAGCGCATGCGAATAGGGCCTGCAAATTCGGGAAGGTGAAAGATTACTTAAAAGTGCCTGCGTGTCCTAGCGTTGTGAAAAATGAATGGGACATGTGAAGGCTATGTCTTACACTGACAACCCGAGGCATGCGTAGCGTGAGAAATCCAAGGAGAGGTGCTGATGAGCGGGCTGACAGCAGCTGTGATGGAAGCTGTTGACATGGATGAACCAAAGCAGGGGACAGGTAAAAAGAAGATGTGATGAATGACAGTAGTGGAATGGAGAAATAATGAATGATGAGGTGGGAGGGAACGGCGATGTAGATTCTTGCGGCGAGACCTTGGGTACGCTTGTCGGAGACGGACCATGGATACGGTGGTGAACAATGAATCCTAGTCAGGTGAGAGAGCGGCGGGAAAAGCTGCTTGAGATGATTCGAGGCTGGGGTTGAGAGAAATTCCCTTGCGTCTGAGCAGCGTCACAGGGGAAAAAGGGCCAGACTGCACTGCTAAGCAGCTCTTCTGCTGGCAGGATGAGAGATGGAAGGATGGGGATCCTCGAAGAAAAGGATCAGGTGAAGTAGCCAGCTGAGAAGCTGTGGCGTGCGAATGAAAGGATTGAGCACGGCTGCAGAGTGGATACCACCATATAAGTGGGAGCTTGATAGGTGATTGGCGAAGATGGGGCATGGTCATATGCTAATAGGCTGACAGCAGATGAATCGGTGATTGGAAGGTGCATGTGAGGCTGGAGAGTTTTCCAGTTTGAATTGACGCCTAGGCTCCATTTCTGTAATTCCTAATATTCAGGAAGATTGCTCCAGAGCCTTTGGGACATGACAGCAAACATTCATATGCATGTTGCCAGGATCTAATTGAAACCAACAAGCCCTGGATAAAGCTGTGCTACACAGTACAAACTTGAGTATTAAACTAATTTAATAATAATATTATCTAAGTTTAAAAACAATGTCTAAATGATAAAAAGTGGGGTAAATATGGAAAACAAATATAAATCTGTTCTTTTAAAGGATTTTAAAAGCCTTCTTTGCCATTTATAAATGTATCAAGTTTAAAAACAGTGTTTCCTCCAGTGTATTATAAACCTGGCAGCCCACGATGCATTACTAGCTCCCCACCTCCAGGCTAAGCGTTGCTTGTTTTTGTTTTTAGGAAAATTATAATAAAAAAAAAAAAAGAACATCGCTATTTTTGTTTGTTTGTTTTAAGCCAAATTGTAAGCTTATCTGTTGCTCTCAGCATTTCACTGGCGGAGCTGATTTATTCCTAAAAGATAGGTTTATACTTTATGCATTTAAAGCAGGAGAGCGGACCCATCACACAGCTCTCCTGCTTTAAATGCACAAAGTATAAACACGCGAGACACCGCAGCACGCGGTGTCTCGCGTGCTGCAGCAGTTGGATGTCTATAAAGTTTACGTGCGCCTCCTTTCACTAAAACTGGACACAGGCTGACCTGTATGGATATTTACATCAACCCCCTGTGAGGAATTATGATTCTTTTGTGAACTCTATATCAGGGTAAGAGTTTTAAACCCACCCCTTTAGCTCTGGTTGTGCAGCTGTATGTGATCCGCAGAAATAACTTGTAGTTGCGCTTTCAGAGGTGCGGGTTGATGGAGTGGTGAGAATGATTTATCTTTGTGAACAAACAATTATGCGACATTTACATCTCAACAGCTGCCCAGCGTGTGGCTCTGTCTTCCCTGTAAAGTTTATGTATGTGGTCATGGTGGCCGGAGCTTTAGTGGTTAATGAACCAACCGCAGTGAAGTTAGTTTCAAGTTGGATATTCGATATTCGAGCTCCGCGGAGTAAGCGGCGTTTAGCTCAAGGTTGATCCGATTTATGAACGCTACTCTCGGCCAGCGGTTCTCCACCGCTCCCGGCCGCAGCGCCCGAAGGTTCACTTAGGGACTATCAACAAATTACCGAACCAAACATTCCTGTCAAAGAAATGTTAATAAATGCCTTGAATTGTAACCAACTAACTAATTGTCAGTGCTAATTCATGCTTTTACATGAGCCAAAATAGCATCTATAAAATTTTAAAGTCATATACAATATTTTCAATAATTTTAATATTAAATAATATAATGTTTTCTTCAATAGCTTCCAGGTCATTTGACCTATTGACTCAAAATCACTTTGAAATAATTATACTAGTCTCTTTAGATGAGGCACAGTCATTTGTTTTCCATTTTAAATCATTTTCCATTTTTTAGGAATTTTTTTCTTCAAAATTGAGTGTTTTTCTTCAATAGCTTCCAGGTCATGTGACCTATTGACTCAAAATCACTTTGAAATAATTCTAATAGTCTCTTTAGATGAGGCACAGTCATTTGTTTTCCATTTTAAATCATTTTCAATTTTTGATTAATTTATTTCATCAAAATTGAGAGTTTTTCTTCAATAGCTTCCAGGTCATGTGACCTATTGACTCAAAATCACTTTGAAATTGTTCTACCAGTCTGTATAGATGAGGCACAGTCATTTGATTTCCATTTTTAGCCATTTTCCATTTTTTAGGAATTTGTTTCTTCAAAATTGAGGGTTTTTCTTCAATAGCTTCCAGGTCATGTGACCTATTGATTCAAAATCACTTTGAACTTGTTCTACCAGTCTGTATAGATGAGGCACAGTCATTTGTTTTCCATTTTTAGCCATTTTCCATTTTTTAGGAATTTTATTCTTCAAAATTGAGGGTTTTTATTCAATAGCTTCCAGGTCATGTGACCTATTGACTCAAAATCACTTTGGAATAATTCTAATAGTCTCTTTAATTGAGGCACAGACATTTGTTTTCCATTTTAAATCATTTTCCATTTTTTAGGAATTTTTTTCTTCAAAATTGAGAGTTTTTCTTCAATAGCTTCCAGGTCATGTGACCTATTGACTCAAAATCACTTTGAAATAATTATACTAGTGTCTTTAGATGAGGCACAGACATTTATTTATGTTTTATGTTTTTATTTTGTAATTTTTAGGAATCTTTTCCTTAAAGTTTAAGATTGTTGCTCAATAGCTTTCAGATAACGTCATAAAATTACTTATCAATTTGAAATGATTCCAGTACACTTTATACATCACACATAGCATCAATGCCACACAAACATATTACATTTTCATTTTCCACAGATATTTTCAAAACATATTTCGAACAATAATGAACACAGTTTCTAGTTTTCAGATTAACTACACAATACACATTTCCAACTGCCTGTTTTTTTCTTTTGAAATTCTGTGCTCTTCATATTTATGCACAGGGCATGGTACCATCAGTCACAGTTGTCACACTGGATCTGTTCACAAATACAAGAAAATATACATGTTTAGCAGTATTGAACTTACTCATCTCCTGTCACACAGTTTGGTGTTTAATTGCTTGTCATTTATTATATAAAACATTTCATGGCTCCCAAGAGTCATTTCCTGTGTCTAATTCTGAATTTTACATTGACAACTCTTGATTTCTCACCCAGTCTGTCATTCCAGGGCCAGACCCCGGGGCTTTGTATGCAGCGCACATCGCACACCAACAGTGGTCATCAAATACTGTAATCAAGAAGAATATACAGCATATTCAAACAAGATAGATTGATAGATCGATATATATATATATATATAACAAAATAGCTAATTATTTCAGAAAATTAATTTAAAATTATTAATACTTGGAGATTATATAAAATACATTTGTAAACTAAAGTAAATTTTCTAAATTATCAATGTTGCATATCGTTTAGATATCTTTGTCTGTTTGGATTGGCACTGTTGGTGGTTTATATTTTGTGAAATGGAATTTGCATTTTGTAATTTATTATTTTTTTTATTGACCTCACGGGCTGCAGGAGCTAATGAGGGCAGACTCTATATAAGTTGAAAGAGTCATTGAAACAGTGAATTAATTGAACTGTCAAGATGTGCTTGTCACAAAGAAATGAAAACTTAGTGTTCCCCAGCGAAAGCAGCGAGGTCTGTTTAGTTTTGTTATCTTTATTGGTTAAGTTCATGTTTTGTATTACAATGTTTGTATATGTTTTAGTTTTCACATTTATTGAGGTTATTGTGGTGACTTTGATGATGGTGGTTGATCTTAATCAAATAAAATAAAAAACCTTAAATTCACCAGTCAAGACTGGTTCAGTAATGTAAGAGCTGGGGAGATTCTGCAATATATATGTGTGTATGTTTATGTATTGTAAGTCGAAATGCACATGGTATACCTGATGCATCAAGGATTTGAAGAGCGAGAGTTCTTCTTTCACTTTTCATTGCCTTTTTTGTTGTGTCAAAATCTACATCTGGCATCAGAGGGAAGGCTTCCATCAGTGCTTTTGCCATCTAAAGAAAAAAAAAGTTTTTAAAGACTTTTTTTATGGCATTATAATGCATCAGACTTAAAACATTCATGTGGACATATATAGTGTACCCACATATACTAAAACAGGTATGTTTGTTAGTACAGATACCTGTAGTGAAACATCTAAATGTTTCAACATTTAGAAGATGATGAAAGAACTGTAATTACAAATACTGTGTGGCATGTTGCACTGACCCCAGTTATGGGCTACTGTTGGGGGAGTCTGTATTCCTCCAAGTGAATACACACTCTTTCCACAATTCCGAAAGCCCATTTTAACTAACCAGAGAGACTGTATTTGATGATAGACAACTTTTCTCTATAATAATTACACAGTATCCACACTTGTATAACAAAAAACATGAACTCATTAATTTACTTTGACTACAATAACTCCACAGCTGCTTCCGTCTTGTTGAATAGGGTGGCGCATTGTCCCCCCTTTCCATTGGATCCCAACCCAGTCTGTTTTTCCATGGCATGTCCTTCTCATTTTGAAGTATTCTCTGGATAACAAACAAAATGATTTGTGTAAGAGCAATTGTATTCTGTAATTCCACTCATAAGACAACTCACGCTTTCCTCTTATCAGTTTCTGTTAACAACAACAATGTTAAGTTTATTGAAATTAATATTTACATAAACATTTAAATTAATAGAAATATTTTTTACATAATATATTTTGAAAAAATGTTATGGATAATATATTTCAATAATATATTCAGAAATCTGAATGTCACATACATTCAGATTTTTAACTCAATCTCTATGTGGTCACTTTGCAAATTTATTAATTTTTAATACATTTTAAAAATTTATTAGAGCTTTATTCACTGTATTCTTTTAGCTGCCTTTTGGGAGTCCACAAGCTCAGATGATACTTGTGCAGGATCTATTAGGAATACAGTTCTGGCTTCTGCATTGATGTACTAAAACAGATCAACAAAGTAAAGGGGCATAACAAAGAAAAATTTCATTAAAACTAATGTGAATATGTCATGCTCTATCCAAACCATAAAATGAAAAAATATTGATTATAGACAAAAAATCACAAACCAGCAACTTCCAGTGATTGTTGTTCACAAGGACAAATGACAGAACTGCTTCATAGTTGTCAAAGTTTACCTGAAATGGCATTAAAAATGTTCAAAAATTAAATGTTAACATAAAGACAAACTTTAAGCACATGTCTCACAATTAATCTTTTCCCACATGTCAGTATTTACTTTTACTGACAATTTTGCTTTTCAATGAGAAGGTGTTTTAAAAATGATAAAATAATCAATACACTGTTTTACAAGAGTTAAGGTGCTAAACAATGCCCTGTACAGGCTGCTGTGGGATGGGGTAAAGCTTGCAGTGATGTTGATGTTAGTTAGTAGGACACATACAAGATATCAAATGAAATTACTTAGCCAAGATTAATGTGGGTGCAACTAGATCAAGATTCTTACTTCTACTTTATTAAATGATTGACATTTACATTACTCTGAAATCTTATATGTAGTGTCCAGTACAGAAGTTTTTTTACATGTGGAATTAATTATGTAATGTTGTCTAAAGAAGTTGTCCATCCTTACTGCCATGTTCAGCTCCTTATTTGCCTGGATAACCCTCTGTGACACTTATATTTGGAACTCGCACGGAAGTGAACAATTACATTAATTTTGTCAAGTGTTTCAATGTTTAAAACAGCCAAGTAGTCAGTAAAACATGGCAATTCTTTCAGAACACTCTTTTAAAAACAACTCAGCTTTTAATTCAAACCTTTTAAAAAAATACATCTTGTTCTTCTTTTTATCAACAAGCACACATATTTGCCATAAACACATTACATATGATTTCATCTTCGAAGTAATTTTGTTGTCAATTTTGTAGCTCTGTGTAACTGATGTGTAACTGTGAAAGTTCTGTTCATTCATCTTATAATGACATAATATAGCAACAAAGATATCCATTACCTTTGGTAAACTTTGTCTAGGAAGCTCAGTTCTGTCCCCGAACAAAATCACACCAGCTGAGTAGTGATTCAGGATGTAGAAGGTGTCCATGACTCCCAATGCATGGGCAGCCACATGCAGAAGGCTTTCAATGATCTGCACAAGGAATATCAGCGTTTCCACATATTAAACATGCATCCAAAAGTCTTCTCACACAAATCTAAAAATTGGTTTGTATTAATCTTGAGATTGAAGATGTTTTACAAATGACTGAAACAAACACATACCTCCCCTGTCAACCATTGATGTGGTCGAAGAGTGCACAAGTCAGAATGATGAATCACAATGCTCCGACCTTTAATTTGTGACGGAACAACTGCTACTACAACTTCTGTATCACTCTTTTTCCAAAGCAAGGTTAACTGCAAATCAGATATAAAAAAAAAAACAAATCAAAACATTTGAAAGTAATACAACAAAAATGTATATTTTACAAAATTTAAATAATACTTTATGCTAACAGCCGGCCATAATAAAGACAAAATCTATACCAGACTGTAATACATATATGTCAGTTATGTTATCCCATGTTAACCACATTATGAAATTGTGAAATGCAAGCTATTATTACTTGTTTACTTCTAATGAAATTTAAGAAATGAAGATTACAAAAAAATTTTATCAGATAAATTCATTGTTTTAACAAACTAATTCTTTATGTGGAACTGCAACAGAGCCTCAAAGGTAGGTGAAACCTTACCTGTGATTCTTTATTATTGTTATCATCTTCAGCTTTGGTGATTTGTTTTTTTGGGCCTTTGGAAGTTCTGGGATTGGGTAATATCTTCGGGGGATTGAAATACTTGGATTTGGTCTTTGTCTGACCAGCAGAACTTTCCCTCTTGTTCCATTTTTCTTTGGGATCATCTGCCGGTTTATTCAAAACTCTGACAGTTTGGTCCAGAAGTTTGTCTGGCAGACCATGCTGCATAACATGTTCAACATACCGACCTTGTAAAGATGTATACAATTTTGTGATGAAGTCTGCTGGTCTGAGGTACTTTTTTTTGGCCAAGATGTTCTTTTTTACCAAGCCAAACCACAACTCCACATGGCAGTTTGTTTCTCTTGATTTGCTTGTTTTATTTGTTGCAGCAGATGTGGGTGTTTTGTACCGTGTTAAGTCGCCAAGTAACATTCCGCTCCACAGTGGGATGATTCCCATGTAGTTCTTCACAAGCACATCAACTATACCAGGACAGCAGTAATGATTTTCTGTGATCTCTGATTCCTCGGACAGAATGTCAACCTGAGCTTGGTCCCGTAAAACTTGGAAAGTCTTTGTAAATGGTGAGTTAGCAATAATGCTGTTGCTTTTGTCACTTTTGCTGTGCTGTGCTTCTGCTGTATGATGGCCATCTTCATCTTATTGAAGAAAAACCCTCAATTTTGATGAAATAAATTAATTAAAAATTGAAAATGATTTAAAATGGAAAACAAATGACTGTGCCTCATCTAAAGACACTAGTATAATTATTCCAAAGTGATTTTGAGTCAATAGGTCACATGACCTGGAAGCTATTGAATAAAAACCCTCAATTTTGAAGAAAAAAATTCCTAAAAAATGGAAAATGATTAAAGATGGAAAACAAATGTCTGTGCCTCAATTAAAGGGACTATTAGAATTATTTCAAAGTGATTTTGAGTCAATAGGTCACATGACCTGGAAGCTATTGAAGAAAAACTCTCAATTTTGAAGAAAAAAATTCCTAAAAAATGGAAAATGGCTAAAAATGGAAATCAAATGACTGTGCCTCATCTATACAGACTGGTAGAACAAGTTCAAAGTGATTTTGAGTCAATAGGTCACATGACCTGGAAGCTATTGAAGAAAAACCCTCAATTTTGAAGAAAAAAATTCCTAAAAAATGGAAAATATTTTAAAATGGAAAACAAATGTCTGTGCCTCAATTAAAGAGACTATTAGAATTATTTCAAAGTGATTTTGAGTCAATAGGTCACATGACCTGGAAGCTATTGAATAAAAACTCTCAATTTTGAAGAAAAAAATTCCTAAAAAATGGAAAATGGCTAAAAATGGAAAACAAATGACTGTGCCTCATCTAAAGACACTAGTATAATTATTTCAAAGTGATTTTGAGTCAATAGGCCACATGACCTGGAAGCTATTGAAGAAAAACACTCAATTTTGAAGAAAAAAAATCCTAAAAAATGGAAAATGATTTAAAATGGAAAACAAATGACTGTGCCTCATCTAAAGAGACTATTAGAATTATTTCAAAGTGATTTTGAGTCAATAGGTCAAATGACCTGGAAGCTATTGAATAAAAACCCTCAATTTTGAAGAAAAAAATTCCTAAAAAATGGAAAATGATTTAAAATGGAAAACAAATGTCTGTGCCTCAATTAAAGGGACTATTAGAATTATTTCAAAGTGATTTTGAGTCAATAGGTCACATGACCTGGAAGCTATTGAATAAAAACCCTCAATTTTGAAGAAAAAAATTCCTAAAAAATGAAAAATGGCTAAAAATGGAAAACAAATGACTGTGCCTCATCTATACAGACTGGTAGAACAATTTCAAAGTGATTTTGAGTCAATAGGTCACATGACCTGGAAGCTATTGAATAAAAACCCTCAATTTTGAAGAAAAAAATTCCTAAAAAATGGAAAATGATTTAAAATGGAAAACAAATGTCTGTGCCTCAATTAAAGGGACTATTAGAATTATTTCAAAGTGATTTTGAGTCAATAGGTCACATGACCTGGAAGCTATTGAAGAAAAACACTCAATTTTGATGAAAAAAATTAATTAAAAATTGAAAATGATTTAAAATGGAAAACAAATGACTGTGCCTCAATTAAAGAGACTAGTATAATTATTCCAAAGTGATTTTGAGTCAATAGGTCACATGACCTGGAAGCTATCGAAGAAAACATTATATTTCTTTGACAGGAATGTTAGGTTCAGTAATTTGTTGATAGTCCCTAAGTGAACCTTCGGGCGCTGCGGCCGGGAGCGGTGGAGAACCGCTGGCCGAGAGTAGCGTTCCGAAATCGGATCAACTTTCAGCTAAACGTCGGTTACTCCGCGGAGCTCGGGCCGGGAGCGGTGGAGAACCGCTGGCCGAAAGTAGCGTTCATAAATCGGATCAACCTTGAGCTAAACGCCGCTTACTCCGCGGAGCTCGAATATCGAATATCCAACTTGAAACTAACTTCACTGCGGTAATGAACCAGTGCTAACCTCATCATGCAGGTTCAGTCTGGTGAGGAGCTATCACACTCTCCTCGTAGTCACGCATCACACTGGTTTTTTATTATTATTATTCCGGTTAGGCGAAGCATCAAGCCATATCAAATGCTTTGTCTACTTAAGAGTTAATATGCGCAAGGCTGCGTGGATATCTGAAAAACTTGTCCCTTAAAACTGGAGCAACCAAAACAGTTTCTGTGACTCTTATTAAAAACTCAACATACACGAAATGGAAGAGCTCCTATAGTCACATTAGCAGCATTAATTAAATCTCCCATTTACTGCGCATCTCTGCGTAGTGCAGTGGATTTAACTCATCTGCAGGTCCAGTCCAAGGCTGTATGAGGTCTGGAACAGAATTTGACTTAGGGGCCCCTCTTGTTGCTAAAAACATCAGTACCTCTAACAGCTTCTGTGTTAGAATTAGTGAAATCTGACAGAGGGGGAGTAGTTTAACTGGCCAACGTAAAAACAGTCAGTTATAAATGCAGTTTACTAATTTTTATTTGTGAATAAACATAACTCAAACTCAAAGATTAAACTCAGAGCATCAGGTTGTAGCTGTGGTAACAAACTATGCTAACTATGAATGTTCTTTGATATTTTTTTTACAAATAAACTTGCCAGCTTCTTAAAATCTTACATTAAATGTTAAAAAATGTACAATCTTTTAATGTATGTATGCTGAAACCAGTAAATCAAGTTTAGCAGTATTGATCATCTCAATAAATAAATGTTACATTTATTTATCTGTAGTCTTTAAAATATTAGCATTTATTGGACACTTGAAGCCCTGGGGGGCCTGATGGAGCCACTGACTTTATTAGGACTCAACAAAAGTGCTATTGGATATTGACGTTATGTCAATCATCCAAATCAACCAATGGGCTACAGATAGGGCTGCAGTGTTTGAAGCTTCTGACTCTAATTCAAAATGCATGTTATTAAATGCAATAAATATTAATAGAAAAATCTTAGTTGGATATTAGTTGGGGGAAAAAAAAGAGTTTAAAAATTTTTAAAAGAGAGAAATTTGTAACTACACACATGGTGCCCAAATGTGCCAAAATAGAACCTTTGGTTGGAATGTTTGCATGGACTTTTATCAAGCAATCCCTTTCCAAAATTTCTATGCTTCATTTTTTGGGAGAGATGAAATTTGGTACAGTAAATGGTCAGAGCCTGTACTGTGGATGGCTAGAGATTCTGGATTGGCATACTTTCAAAGAAAATTCACATCCACAAAATTAATTCTATTAGTATTTTTTTCACTATATGCTATGTTTATTTGCTCTCACTCAGTAAGAGAAATGTTGATTTTTAGACCTGTAGAGTATTTTCTGGAGTATTGCATTTATTCATACCTTTTATTTCACCTTGTGTATTCCTGAGATATATTGAATTCCTTTTGGGGGAGTCCTTTTCGAGAACTCTCCAAACACTCTCCAAAAAAAGAGGCCTAAAAGAACCCCAAAAGAGGGGTTAAGATCACTGGCTACACTACTCCAAGATTAGGTTGCATAAAATGTTTCCAGATACATCTCACACCACTGTGAATCCACTGAAGCTACACTATCACACAGTTATGACCTTGGCCCTGAACTACAGGAGTACTGTTGTGGAATATTCCAGTTCCTTTTGTTAAGGAAAAATGATTATTTTTAGTGCTTAATACAGTTAATCTTACGACATGTGTAAAAGGTATATTCAGCACTCTTATTTGGAACAGCTTTGTGTTGAGCATTTGGGATCGAGCAGATGAGCAGGCATTCAGACAAACAGGGGCCAAAATGCAGATCACTCAATGGGGTCTCCCTGCTGTGAGGCCAAACCACACAGCCATAAAATTAGCATTTTCTTTGGGAGAGAGAGACTTTAGATTTCACAGGTATCTGTGAGGTCTTATCTCAGGATTTTACTGTGCCCAGAATGACCGTGGGAGCCACGGGGGGTCAGGGCGCAGCGATGCGCTCTTTGTCCCGCCAGGAGCCAGATGGCCTTTTGATCTTTGCGTAGATCAGGGGGAGTTCCAAGTTTCTCTGAGTGCTTAAGGGAGTTTCCAATTGGTCAACAGGAGGAACGCCTTAGTGCATAAATTAAATAGAAAAACACCTCCTTACTATAAGATTACGTGTCAGGAGAAAAAATTCAGAGAGCGGCCACCATTTTGCCTTTTTTGCATCGGCTCTCTCCAAAGACGCGTCTTTGCCTTTTGTTTGTCTTTGTTTTGTGTTTGTCTGTCTTCCCCTTGTCTGTCTTTATTTTTATGAGAAAAATGCATATCTCTGTTCCTCTGCAGTTTTGTTGTTGATTGCTTTGTATGAGATTAAACTCTGTGATCTGTGACGTCAACGCGCTTTGTTGTTGTTTTCACTTTAGCGCACACCGCCGCCACTCGCTGAGGACTCGAAAGATTTAGGAGGAAAGAGCCAAACGTTTTGTCCAAAGTTAACATTAAATTATCCTCTTTTTAACATTTTCCATAATTTTTGGAGTTCAGGTGGTACCTGATCTAATTTTGATTATTCTTGGCATGTCTGATGAGCTGGAGAAACTCAAAGTACCACAGTGATGCTTTTTAGCATACGGTATTGTAACTGCAAAAAACCACATTCTTTTCTATTGGGGAAAAAAGGTACCTTCTTGCAAGCATTGCTTGATATACTTGACAGACACTCTCCATTTGGAAAGAATTTGATTCATCTTAAAAGACAAGCTGAAGGATTTTGATAATGTCTAGCGACTAATGGCTAAAGAGACTAAAGGCTTTTAGTCTCTTTACTTGCCAAAAAAACAGTGATTAGCAATGCACTTATTAGGAGGGCAGGGTGGTCATTTTCATATTGATTGTTGAGACCGGGGGTGTGGAGCGAATTATGTCCTTTATATTTTTTCATTTTAGTGTTTTACCAAAAGCTACCATTTAGCTATCATTTAGCAAAACGTAGCCAAGATTACTCAACAAGGTACACAGTTGGACTATGTTTCACATTGCCAAAATGTAAAACTTGTTTAAGCCAAAGTGCAATCTTTAGAGTAATGCATTAAAAGGAACTCACTACCACAAAATATTAAACAATGTCTTGCTTAGTTTTAAGATGCAACTAGAAATATACAAAAAGGTTATTTTAGTAGATGTGTGTGTTTATGTATTTATGAAAACAGAGATGTTATTGTACACGTATATGCTTTATGTCTGAGAGTACCATAGTACTTATACCTTCATTTAAGACACTTTAAATGAATGTATGCATTTTTTATTTAAGGGAAATCTAACATATTTTCCTATTTCAAACTAAACCATGTTTTTCTTTAAAAGTGATAAAAATAGAATGTGTTATTTTAATCCTTGATCTTTAATATGATTTTCCGTAAATCTAATCTTGTCTTTTTTTGTGTACACTGATCCAAGGAAGAATAGCTGATTTTGTCCAAAGTCAATAGTTATATAATTGTTGCAATAACAGGTTCACTTATATGTTCGGATTCCCTAAAAGGTGAATGATTTTTCCCTTCTAAAATAACAGTCTGACATAAGTCTTGTGTTACAACGATCCAATCTAGAATTGCATTAAATGAGTATGTGTTGAAATGTAAATGCACCAAGATGCTCACCGTCCAATCTTTAGTTGTTTTTCAAAATAACAGACAGAAAGCTGGAACAAAGTATTGTCCAGTCATAAGACATAATTATGAATTTGCTGATCTACAAACAACCAGATAATCCTTATTTACACTTCTGTAGTCTGTAGTAACAGAGATAATGTTACTTTCCAAACTACATGAAAAAACATAGAACATTTGATGTAGTGATTGGTCCTGATTCCATACTATTTAGAGGAACTAAGTGCTTTCCCTCTGATCGCAGTAAAATGAGATGGTGTTGCTCTCACTAAGCTCAGAGCAGTTAAGAATAGTAACAGAGAACACGTGGATGTTTTCAGATCAGTCATGTCAAACATTTACTGAGTCCTTGAGGAAGACCAAAGGACATTTTAATAAAAGAGAAAACTGACAGCTGCTCTGCAGGTTCAGAAAGATCACTGAGAAACTGTCCTTAGGAAGCACAAATCATGATAGCAATACCACAATTTATTACACAGAAGCTACTTTAGCAACTTTACAATCAAAGGTACAGAATTGTCGATGTCTTTCAATAGCTGCTTTCGCTCTCCCAATAATTAATATTAACAGAAAACCTCACATGTACTTACCTACAGAAAAATGATGTTTTTCAGACAGGGTAATAGTCAGACTGACGTCCAGGCAGTAATCAACTCCAAAGTGGATGAACAGTTACCGTTGTAGTTATTGGTAATGAAACCTGATGCGCAGTTTGACAGTCCTGAGGCATGCCGGGATCCTTGATGGGATGGGCTGTCACTGGAGAAGTAAGAGCCATACCAGGGCCTAGCAGAAACCTCTTCAAGGTACTAAATTTAGAAACAAGTCATGCTTTAGCACACACTCCCTCTTCTAATTCAACAGTGGTGCTTATATTCATAATCCCTCATATATTCTGTGGTGAATATAAGCACCACAGAAATGTAAAGGTTTGCATTTAACCAACGTTAGATGCTGGGATCAACTCTACTTATGAAATTTGGAAAAGACTTAGATCATAATTTTTAATTCAATTCAGTTTAATTATATAGTCCCAATTCACAACACTTGTTGTGTCATGGCCTACTAATCTAATCATGCAGTCAAGTTCATCCACTACAAACTGATAGTTATCAAGCAATGCAGTCAAGTTCAAATTATTGCTCAAATTGGCAAAAGGTTCTTTTCTAAGGAATCCTAGATTATTCTACTCAATTTGCATTAAATTGTTATATAATGTGCTTCTCTTTTTTCAATTTTTATTTATTGTCATGAGGTGGGGATGAAGATGGTGAGGATTAATGAGGTAGGACCCAGGTAGTTGAAGATGATGGTGGTATAATGATGAAAAACACAAAAATCCAGGCAGCACAGAGGAGCAAAAACTAGGTACTAGTCTCTGATAGCAACTGGTAAACAGTAATCAATAGACGGCAGACAAGCGACAACTAGACAGTCCAGACAAGGACCTGACAGAACAAGAAACACAGGTGGGGTAATCAAGGGAACTAGACACAGCTGCGATCAATCAAGGGCAGACAGGACAACACGAAAACTCAACTGACACAGAAAACTAAATAAACATACAGAAAAACTCACATTTACTCACAAAACCTTACATTTATGAATTTTGACATGCAGTTTAACACATCAGGTTCAACAGGTACAAGTGGTATTTACCAAGAATACAAAATGGTTAAGTTCAAGTCATCAGTGTGAAACATCACCTTACAATCAACCAAATGAAATGCAAAACTTATTTTCATCAGAGAGCATAACTTTGGAACACTCAGCAGCTGTCCAGTAATGTTTGTCTTTAGCTCAGGCAAGATACTTCTGATGCTGTCTGTTGTTCTAGAGTGGCTTGACACAAGGAATGTCACAGCTGAAACCCATGTCTTGCATATATGTGTGTGGTGGTTCTTGAAGCACCGAGTCCAGCTGCAGTTCACTCTCTGTGAATCTTCTCCACATTTTTAAATGGGTTTTGTTTCACAATCTTCTCCTGGATGTGGTTACTTGCTTGTCTACTTTTTTCTACATCTTTTCTTTCCCCTCACCTCTATGAATGTGCTTGAACACAGAGCAAACAGCAACTCGTCATCACGGACTGTTTGAGTCCACCTCTAAACTGTACGCTGCAACGCATCAGACAATAGAAACAGGCCTTTAAATAAAAGTAATTGAGCTAAAACAGCTAGTCAGATCTCTGGGGTGGAACTGTCTTAATTGCCACACAATGGTCTCCGAAGTCGCGTCTTCATATTTTTCTATTTTTCTAAGATAATTAATTTCTTCTTTGTGGATTTGGTTTCTGATGATTATGATGAGCTGTTATGATTTTATGCATTTGATTGTCTGAATATAATTCTGGTTGATTGTGAAGTTGAACAGTGACTGTTGTCTTAGTGGTTTCACTTTTACACATGGCATTAACGCCTCCAAGAGCGGCTAATTACACTCTTTTTTTATTATTAAACTTTGCTAAATAGATGTTAGCGGTACTATGTGGGATTGAATCTGTGTAATAGCCGTGTAATATTAGTGGATATTAATCATATCCTATCATTTCAGGAACACAATGACCTGCGCAGTTAGAAGGGTTGCGGTGATCTGTTGTCTGTGTTTAATTTAATTCCAATAAAAACCGGTTTCTCCTGTCTGATACTGTTTTATTCTTACAAACACTTCTGTATTTAAAATACATTTTAACAGGTAGGATATTCTAATAAAAGGATTAATGCATACATCTATAGCTTTTCATTTTCAACGGGTAGGATATTCAGATGAAGGAAGTGATCTTCTTGTGGTTTCGTCATGTATAGAAATTGTTCCAATGCTAAGTTAAGCATAACTCCTAAGCTTCTACTTCAGTCCCGTCACTCAAATAATGTTATCCAATATATTTAACATTACCACAACCTGCTATAGTTTTCTACTTGTAAACATGACGGTAGCAGCTTTGGACGCGTAGCACCGGCAGATAGACTTAGCCATCTATCTGTGCTACGGTAGGAAAATCTGACGAGGCAGCACTGATGGTCAGAACACCGGCCACGCGCTATGATTGTTAACCTATGTCACTCCAGAGATACATCCAGGATCCTGGCGGCGCCAAAGAAGCAGGCTCCACTCACATACGAAGGCCAAACAGTCTTCATCAGACAGGATATGACTGCTGCTGTCAAGGAGATGCTGCGACAGACTGGCGACCTGTCCAGGGTGTACCCCGCCTCCCGCCTGGAACGTAGCTGGAGATAGGCACCAGCAACCCTCCCGACCCCATTAGGGACAAAGGGTGAACAGAAAATGGATGGATGGATGGATGGATGGATGTCAAGGAGATGCGCCGTGCGTTTAACGGGTGTGCAAACTTCTTATCAAAAAGGAGATGAGATTCTCCATGCAATACCCGGCTGTTCTGTCTTTTGCGCACGGAGGGAAAACCCAATTGTTTCGATCACCCAAGGATGCACTTGCTTCCTGGATGAACTGAACTGAGACCATCTTACGGACTGGTTGGATACACACGTTGGACCTGACCTGGAGGTTAATGCTTTACTTTTTCTTTTCTTTTCTCTACGGTGCAGAACTCAGTTGCAAAGTTATGTGGCTAATTGTTGGACAGATATTGCCCGATTTAAATTTTTATATACTTTGTGCCTCACATAGATAAACAAGATATGATAAAAAAAATATAAGATTTTTGGGTTAATTTTGGGGGCGTGTGATTGGCTGATACTTACATGTGAAGCCCATCTTATCCACTGATCTTATTTTGTCAGCAAAGGTTTAAAAATCAGCCTCTCTCCTCTTCTGCTCTACAGTGAGAGGTTTGACTGACACACCGGCCCACCAGGTCAGGTCTGAACATCTACAGTTAACAATATTCACCCCACTGTTACCAACTCAGTGACTTTCTTGCTATTTTTAGTGACATTTCAGACAAAAGAATTGGTATTGGCCAAAATCAAAATCGGCAGGTCAGGCTCTTTAAAAATCGGTAACCGGCCAGAAAACTGCAATCGGTGCAGCCCTACACACATATTCATGACATTCTTTGATTAAATTAATTTCTCTTAAGCATAACTCCAATAGCTAAATATTTCATTTATACCAGACGAGTTTTCCTCCCCTGAGACTGTGCCGGTACCGGTACTGGGTTGATTCTGTGCCTTGAAATGATTTTAACAGAAGTTTCACATAACTTATAAGTTGATGTAAAAATAATGTTTGTTCAAGTAACAAAATGATCAGCAGCAAACAACAAATCCCTAACTACAGCTTAGATCAGCTCATCGATATATTAATGCAGCAGCCATGTAGCCTGATGGAAAAAAATTTGCTAGTCTGATGGACCGAGTTAAAAACAGGAGGACTCACAGGACATATTAGAAAAATAGGGTTTTTTATTTAACCCAAAGATTATAAATAACAAAAGATAAACTGAGCTCATAAAAGAGGTCAAAGAAACAAAACTGAACTCAGGCAAAAAATGTAAACAAACTGGCTGCACAAACAAACATAACTGACCTAACAAAGAAATGACACACAGGGGTTTATATACTGGGGTCTGATCAGACCAATTGAAACACAATAGGGGTAAATAAACAGAATACAATTACAAATAACTCAAAACAAACAACAGTACAGCTAAGTGTAGCTAAACTAAAGACCCAAAACTGAAAATCAAAAATATTAAACTTTAAATACTAATATTTACTTAAATACAAAACTTATCTAAAGAAAGAAACTACAAATCGCCCCTGCCAGCAGGAACTAGTGGTGCAGTCCAAACAGCATTTAAGCCTGCTGAGCCCTGGCCCCCATCCTCTGTCTGGTAACTCCAAGGCAGGTAAGTACCGGTGGGAAACAAACAGAATTAATCTTAAGCAAACAAAATTAATTTTAAGTTGATATAAATACTGTCAAGAAAACTGGCATAGGGGGTGAGATCTTTCCGGGTGCATGCAGAAAAGGTGCATAGAGGCCTGGGAGAAAATAAGTAATCTTGTAGTTTGATTAAAAGCTAATTAAATTGAATATGAAGGAATAGTAAAATGAATACAAGTAATCACATAATAACCTTCTGAAATGTATTATCTGAAATGTGATCTGTAATGATTTCTGTAATGAATTAACTGTGGAAAGATTATGGTTGATGAATTATAATAAGTAAGAGATGTGATTGATTGTTAACTAAGGATCAAACTTGTGATAATGTGAAGTTGTAATCATTTGAAATTAATTCAAACAGGTTTAACAACAGATTTAATGTGTTTAATGAGCTATAATAAATAATAGTGGGTTATAGAAAAAGAGAGGAATACAGCACAGTCCTGAAACAGGAAATGTCGCAAGCAGTTCTGAACAGATGGTCAGAGCGCACAGGATGGTTGGAGTGTTGAGTTTGGCTGAAGCAACGGAGAAAGGGGAAGTACGGGACTTTCCACTATGGTCAGCAGAAATAGGTTGGGCAATGTGGGGGCTTTTTCATGATACATAGCAGATGTGAAGCAAGTCACGTAGACCAAATTTCCCCATACACACACATGGGGGAGAGATGCATAAAAAGGGGCTGAAAAGAGGAACCAGCCGTTCCCAGTCCGACGGCGCAGAAGGAGAGACAACTTGCTGAAGCAGATTGAGCCACGGACCGCACTTCAGAACCACGGGAGAGCTCGGACTTCACATCGCCAAGAAAGGACTGGGTTCCATCGCCCCATCCCTGGTTCTTCATTCGATCGTCGGTCTCGTCTCAGCCCAGCAATTACAAACTCTGCAACAAGACTTGGAGGAAGGACAAAGCTCCCTCAGGGATGAGGAACTGGGTTTTGCAAAAGGATTCGGACCCGTTCTGCTTTGTTTCTTTTCTAAAGAGGGTTTTTCCACACAAGGCAAAGACCTCAACCAAGGATGCTAGAAATTCCTGTTGCCAAAGATCCACCATCGTCTGGGTATGAGTTGAATCTGCTCATTGAAATTCCATCTCAGAACTTGCGACTTTAGTCAGGGAAAAGAGGACAGGGTAGTATGATTGTACATGTAAATTTTATTACACTGTTTTTGAATTATTTACGATTGATTATTGATTTGTATGTCGCATATCCCTGCTTAAGCTTGCTTAATAAATTTATACTATAAAATTCTAAAGAGGTTGGTGGACATTGGAATTAATAGAGTCATTTAATCTTCGTTCAGTTCTTTTAATTAAGGTAAAACTAATGTACATGATTCCAGTAAATAGGAGGCTTCATAATTTCCTTTGGTGAGAATAAATAATGACCCTGGGACTTATATCTAAGTCACTAAACATAATCTAGCCGGTTCCAAGTGCAAGTTATGATTTAGAAAGTGGGCTACCGTTAACAGAAGTGGTTATTGGAATTATGCAGCTGTGAGGGCTACTCAGCTGATTGTTTCTTAACTGTAAAGGGTCATAACTTCTGGATTGGAGGTAGTTAGAGCTAGACGAATCACTTTCGCCACCAGTTTAAATAGATTATCTCTTATAGAGTACTTTTAGGGTAATACCCAGGTCTCAGAGATTTTCCGGACCTGTTAGACAGAGAACTGGTCAGTAGGCAGCCCTGGGTAGTAGTGAGGAGTGGGCGGGGCTGACTATTGCAGGATAACCTTCATGGCGCCCAACGTGGGGCGGCGCACAACTGAGTAGGCGGGCCCCAAAGACACCAAGTCAGTGAAAACAGATGCGAGACTCTGAATAGCTCACTTGGGTTTCTAACTCTTAGGGAAGAGAGTTAGTGGTGACTGACAAGGCCATCAGTCACAACCCTCGCAGTAACTGTATAGCATACAGGTGAGGGAAAGCTTCTACTGAGGATAGAATGACCAGATCCAGACAGTGAAGCCAGTAGCCAACACAGCCTAGACCCATCCCTACTCGAAAGCGCAAAGAGAGGCTTTGGGGGATAGGCGACTCGAAAGACAAAGACAACTATGAGTGAAGAAGAAGAAAGAGGGGAACTGGAGCCCCTACAAAAGCCAGCAATGGAACAAGAGGCAAGCAACATCAGCCGGGATGGGAAGAATCATCAATCCCATCTTTCCAAATCTACATTATCGCAATTTCCTGTAATGTTGATATTACTTGGTGATGGATTGGAATCCTGGACTGAGATAAATAAAAAGATGTTCTTTGATTCTCACTTCACCATGAGCAAGGACGTGGCTCGGAGCCCAATGGAAATCATAGTGCAAAAACGGATATACTATTGCACCCAGCTTAGACACGGCCACCGACTGGGGGTCGTCAGATGCCCAGTGAAAGTGGCTAAGAAGTCGGAGGTTAGAGGATGGCTGGAATGGTTCGCTGACCTCCTTGAAGGATGGGCGGATGGTGAGCTACGAATTGTCCACAGCCCCTCCGAAAAGTATGACCGCGTAGTAAAAACAGCTACCTTGGCGGCGGGCATCGATGGAATCCTGGTGGACCCAAACGTCAAGGGGGTGAGCCAGTACAAAGACTACACCGAGGCCATGCAGAGACTTTCAACCTACAAAGAAGGCAAAGAAAAGGAACAAGCCCTCGAAGAGGCAAGGTCGGAGGTGGCTGAGCCTCCGTCCCGACTGCCCAGCAGAGCCCCGACACCGACTCGCCCGCAGAAGCAACCTCCGAGGGATCTGATAGACCTGACGGCCGGCAGCGACGACAACAACGGCGGTGACAGCAACAACGATGACGACGGAGGCATCCCTGCTCAACCGGGTCCATCGCGGAACGAGGCGATCCCCCCCGAACAGTCGGATGAGGACGACCCCGAGGGAGCGCTCGTCGGCGGACTCACGGAGGAGCAGTGGAAGGATGCAGCCAAGGAGTGGTCCCCTCAGCGGGACCCGGAGCTCGGGTTTCATCCCCGAGTCCACAGCACGGAGAAGAGGCATCCACTGCCACCTACAGAGACCCCAGCGGCCAGCAGTTCCGACGAGGACGAGGAGGAATCGGACGAGGAGCAGTGGGTCCCCGGCCGCCCCAAGAAAAAGATTCAGAAATCGGACACCTGGAAGATGGCCCGAGAGTTAGCCCCCATACCATCGGGGGCCAGCAACATTAGACTGCAGACCGGCCTCCAGATTTATCAGGTTATTGGAAGAATATGGGATCTTGAGGGTGACGGACTGATTGTGTTCACCAATGACAGATACAAGATCCACAATCGAAAATTCAGACGCAGCCTTGAGGACCAGGCAGGGCAATGTTACACAGCAGAGTTAAGATTGCTGGCAGCTACCTGTAGCCCGAAAACGAGGGGAGAAGTAGTCTTGATGAACGGCTATAGTCTCCCTTATGGTGCTGTGATCCTGGTCCCGATTGACGTCTACCGAGAAGGAGAGAGTTTGGAGGAATATCGGAAGAAGATGTGGCACGGACTCGAGCGGGGCCTGGTGGCGGCCAGCAACGAAAGCATGAGAAGAGTAGTGGTGAGTGTCCAAGGGCTGAGATCGCCGGACCTGCCAAGAGACACCGCCAGATCAATTGCGGAGAACGGAGTGGTGAATATAGCCAGGAACAACAGTCATTTCTTGGTGTTCAAAGAAGTGGTGGTGGTGGTTGACCCCCATCTGCATCGACTCCGTACTGAACAAGGGGTGAAATTGGCAGCTGAGATGGAGGAACAATGCCGCATTAGTCATCCATCACAAGAAATCAAAAAATATCCCTTAAAAATGCCCCAGAGTGAGGTTTCAAACACCACCCAGATAGGTAAAGCCAAGGCCGTGCAGCCACCCAGGATAAAGATAAAGGAGGCACCTGTTGAACCAGGGTTCTCCGCAGCAAGGTACGTTAAGGAGTTCTCGTTTGAAGAGAGCCGCAGTGAACTGAAAAAACCCAATGCGGGAAAAGTCAAGGATGAGCAGCCGACGGTCCCGAAAGAAGAAGGACCGATGAAACCAGCTAAGATTCGACCGCTGAACTCCCCCAGGAGAGAACCTCTTCGACAACAGCAGTATGAGGACCTCGGCGACTCGGAGGACGAAGAGGAGCAACCGGAGATCGAACATCCTGGAGAAGAAGAAGAGGAGAGCGATCACGGCAGCGTCTTCTCCGACCCAAAGCAACTACCGGCCGAGCATAAGACACTCCGAACAGGACAGCACCGGGGTAAGAAGAAAGAAATAGAAACCTTTGACATCGAAGGATCTTCTGAGAGACTGGCAAGAGACGTGACCTGGGGTCCCGTGCAGGCTAAGGACGGACGGCGTACGTATGTACCAGAGGTCGGCCAAACTGAGTACCAGATCCCGGCAGGATGGGCCAGCAGATTGGGAGACCGGGTGCAGCTCGAGGTGGAAGCGACGATCGGAGAATGGGCTAACATCCTGATGACACCATCCTGCTCCACTCTGACAGCACACTATTCCCTGACCACCAACTTCAGGAATGCATACATTGGAATTATGTATGATGTGATGCTGCGACGACTGAAGAAAGCCGCCTTCAAATACTCCAGGGAGGCTCGACAGAAGCTGGACGAAGTGTCGGCTGATGAAGAGGAACCCCAGGCGACGTCTTCGGAGCCAGGACCACAGATCCCGGCGAGATCACCAGGGGCGTTGACTCAGCTACCTGCCACTAATACGGGACAGGATGCTTACGCCGAGTTGAAGAATCTAAGGCTGGTAATTAGGAGTAAAAACGCAGACGAAAACAATGAGGAGTATCTGAAAGATGTTTGGCCAACCGTGTTGTCTACCACCAACCACGAGGGAGCCAAAAAGTTGTGGCTGACCAGCGTGACCTCGGACCCGATGGTTGGAACAGATTCAGCACAGAGCAACTATGAAAGGCTGGTGTTGGAGGATATGGATGATGAAGAGTCCCAGGTGAAGAGAGCCAGAGGACGGCTGGACAAGGGAAGCCGGTTGGAACCGCTTTGGCACACACTTAAGCAGACCGTTTCCCCTGCGAGATATGTGAAAGTACTGCGTGAGGTGACAAAAGGACGCAGAGGAGAGATCGTGTTCGTGAAGTTGCCAGTGAGAAGCACAACAGTCGCTCAGATGGATGTAGCGGTGCAGGGATTCGACCTGGAACAACAGTACTACGAGGACAAAAGGAAGAAGGAGGCTAGCCAACCGGCAAAGCCACCTGGGAGGGTTAACATCAGACAACCAGCCAACTTCCAGGGTAGACCGTTCCAGCAAGGAGCACCGCCATCCAACTTCCAGAGCAGACCGTTTCAACAAGGAGCACCGCCACCCAACTTCCGGAACCGACCGTTCCAGCAGAAACCACCAGGACCACAAGGGAAACCGACCAACCCTCCTGCTTCATCAAACCAGCCAGGAAAAGGTCAGTTCCTGACAGATGAGGAGTATAGGAAATTGAGCCCAGAAGAGAGGACGGCCCTCCGTGAGTCCCGTAAAGCCGGGGCCGGAGGGTCACCAAAGTAATGGCGTCCAGGTCGCGGGTCGTTTTAGAAAATGCCTACTGGGAAGGGGACGAAATCTATGCTAAAGTGGAAGGAGTGCCCTACCTAGTGGACACTGGAGCGGAGGTGTCGATGACCCGCAAAGACCTAAAAACAGCAGGACACCTGAAGGTTCAGTTTGCCAATGGGAAAATAGAAGAAATGCCATATGGGACCTGGAAAGGAGTAGTATGGGTGAAAGGTCCCTACAATCTCCTCACAGTAAAAGACTTAGACGAACTCAGTAAAAAGAAAAGCACACATCGCAGACTGGAGCGAAGACTGACAAGCTTGAAAGCAAGATTGGTGAAAGTCGGCCCGACCCAAACAGGATCAGAGAAGCAAGACTGGTACAAACCGGTCGACATACCAACGGTGACAGAACAGAAACTTGAAGAGAGTGACTTCTCCCCGGCTGGGAAAGAGAAGCTGCGTGAGATCATCGCTACAGCACAGGTAGCACGGTTCAAAAATGATTGTGGAGATTTGGGCCCAAAGTTTGTTCATCACATCGAAGGTGGGGTTCATCCACCTGTTCGGCAGTACCCGCTGAACCCAGGAGCAGTCGAGGAGATGGACAAAATCGTGAAGGAGCTGAGCGCCCTGGAAATCATCAGAGAAGAGCTCAACCCGATCACCAACAGCCCCATCCAGGCGGTGAAGAAACCTGAATCGGCTGGAGGGGGTTGGAGGCCAGTTATCAACTTCAAGGCCCTGAATCGGAGAACAATAGCAAACCGAGCCAGTTTGATAAATCCACAAGGAGCGTTGAAAACTCTTCGAGTCAAAAAGTTCAAGTCCTGTATTGATCTAGCCAATGGATTCTTCTCCCTACGCCTCGCCAGACAGTCGCAAGGTAAAACTGCATTCACCCACAAAGGCAAAAGCTATGTGTGGCAAAGGTTACCCCAGGGATACAAGAACTCCCCAAACGTGTTCCAGTCAGCAGTGATGGAAGCATTGGGGGACGTGGGTGCAACTGTGTACATTGATGATGTTTTTATTGCTGATGACACAGAAGAAGAACACCTAGAGAGGCTACGAAAAGTGGTTGAAAATCTCACCAAGGCAGGTTTGAAGCTAAACCTCAAGAAATGTCAATTTGGACAGTTCCAAGTGAATTACCTGGGTTTCCAAGTCACGTCGGACTTGGGACTCTCGGATGGGTACAGAGAAAAGCTGACGAACATTCAACCACCACAGTCAGAAAATGACTTGCAGAAAATATTGGGACTGTGCAACTATGTCAGAGACCATGTACCCAACTATCAGAAATATGCCAAACCTTTGTACCACTGCCTGAGGAAAAGTGAGGACGACGAGAAAGACGGAAAAAGACCCTGGGTTTGGACAGCAGCAAATCAACAGAACCTAGAGGAACTGAGAAGGGCCATTCAAGCAGCTGTGAGATTGGAGCCAAGGAGTTTGTCAGAAAGACTGGTGGCAGAGATCAGCTGCGAGAATGACGATGCCATGATCAAAGTGAGTAACGAAAATGGAGGCTTGGTTACCCTGTGGAGTTACACCCTAACTTCTGTTGAAAAGAAATACCCGCAGGAAGAAAAAGAGCTAGCGGTATTAGCTCGATATTGGGGTGTGCTGAAAGATTTAGCACAAGGACAACCAGTTAAAGTCATCACACAAAGCCAAGTTCACAAGTACCTAAGAAAAGGGACTGTGGAAAGTACTAAAGCAACCAATACTCGGTGGGGAAGATGGGAGGACATCTTGCTGGACCCGGAGCTTGAAATTGGGCCAGCACAACCTACCAGTAAGAAAAAACCACAAGAAACACCTGAGAAGCCAGGACAACCGGAATGGACAATCTACACCGATGGATCCAGAAAGGGGTCCGACCAGTCGGCATACTGGGGATTTATTCTGAAGCAAGATGGCAAAGAAAAATGCCGTCAGAAAGGGAAGGCCCCCGGTAGTGCTCAAGCCGGAGAAGTGACGGCAGTACTGGAAGGATTGCTGGAGCTGGTGAAAAGGAAAATCAAAAGTGCCAGGTTAGTAACCGACAGTTACTACTGTGCTCAGGCCCTTAGAGAGGACTTGGCCATTTGGGAAGAAAATGGTTTCGAGACAGCAAAGGGCAAGCCAGTGGCACACAAAGATTTGTGGAAAAAGATTGCTGAGCTGAAGCTGCAGTTGGAGATAGAAGTGCAGCACCAACGAGCACACACGCATGAGGGTGCTCATTTGCGTGGGAATGATGAAGTGGACTGTTATGTCCAACAAAGGAAGATCGTCTTTGTCGGTACCGAGAAGTGGGACAGAACTCCCAAAGGACGGGAGGTCCCAGAAGAATACGTGGTCGAGGTCGTGCGGAGCGTGCATGAGGCCCTTGGACATGCAGGCGTGCGACCTACCCGTAAGGAACTGGAGGAGCAAGACCTTTGGATCCCAGTGAAACAAGTCCAACGCGTGCTAAGGGACTGTGAAGTGTGTGGTCAATACAACGCAGGTCGCCGAGGGCAGCGGATGGATGGGTTGTCCATCAAAAGCACGGTCCCCTGGGGCTCAGTCTGCATGGATGTCGCAGGCCCCATGGGGATAACAGGAAGGAGAGGTGAGAAGTACCTCTTAGTGCTGGTGGATTCTATGTCGGGGTTTGTAACTACAAAAGCAGCCAGGAAAGCAAACGGCAATAGCGTTGTCGGCATGCTGGAACAAGTATGCAGTGCCCTGGGAATCCCGAAAGAGCTGCGCACGGACAATGGGACTCATTTCCGTAATTCACAGGTTGACCAGTGGTGTCAGAAGTATGGAGTAATGCGAGTTTACTCGCCACCCTACACCCCACAAGCTAACGGAGTGGTGGAACGAGCCATAGGGTTAGTGAAAAGCTGGATAGCTAAAAATGCTAACACCAACAGTTGGAGCACCCAAGCGGTGGAAATAGGGCAGGCCCTGAACGATAGAAGCAGAGCCGAAAGACCCGCCCCTGCGATGGAACTCAACCAACGGCCGTTCACCACGAAGGAAGTGGGGCGGGGCTCCAGCGACAAAAAGGAGAAGCTGACGCCCAGAGTGCCATTCCGAGAGGGACAGCGCGTGTGGGTCAAAGCAAGAGAGCAACCTGTACATGCAGCAGTAAAACCCAAGTTTGAGACAACTGACATCGTCAAGCAAGTACTGGATAGGAACACAGTATTGCTGGAAAGAAAAGGGATCCAAGGAGTTGAGCAGCTCAAGCCGGTTCCTGACTAAAGCGAAACAGAAGCCGGTGAAATGGCCAGTGAATCATGTACCATTCCACCCTATCTCGGACTGGCCACCGTGAAAGGGGTGGTTGTAATTAGAAGAACACCTTCAGGGATTTGGGCAGGACGAGCCCTGAAGAAATTGGATTGGGCCAAAAATGGAGTCCTGTCAGAGGACAGAGAGATGCTGGTTTGGAGGAAAGCTAAAAGCGGCTGTCCGGTCTGTTTAGCCGACCACCATCTCCCCATTATCTGGGAAGGACCGGGCCGTGAGAAGCCAAGACACCAGGAGGCTACCGCAGAGATGCTACAACACCTTCGCGTCTCCCCAGTCACGGTATTGAACAATACAGTCTGTGGGAACTGCCGAGTGGGTTACCTGCCCCGGCTTAAGTTGGAAACCCAATGGGGGTGGCTCCAGGAAAAACCAAAAACTTGTTATTGCACGTGGGACGGAGATGAGCTACACCACTGCCCTGTGTGCGAGGAACAGCTGAGGAGCGGAGAGGTAACACTGACAGGCGAAGCTGAAGGGTGGCAAGTGACAAGGTTTTACAGCTCGCTGCGATATTACAGAACCTATGGGCAAGTGCAGCCGAACTATGGGAGCTCCATACCGATAATATTACCAGGACCTTCCGCCCCTCCGAACACTCCAGAGGAACTGGACCCATGGGTGTGGAAGAGGGAAGAAGGGCCCCATGATGTCCTGTGGGATTCTGTTCAAGCCGCCTGGCCATATGACGCTGCTAGAACATCCCTGTCATGTCCACCATTGAATGCCAACCACTCTCCTGTGGTCTTCCGGGTACATCGGCCTCATGCATACCAACCATCAGCTGAGGAGCTAAGTGCACTCCCGGATGACGCCCGAGAGCAAGCTGTTAACGGTGGGTGGACCGGCCCCTGGGAACTGACCACCTGGGCACATCTAATTTTGGAGGTCATCAATGACTGCACGATACCCATAGTGGATCTGCCGGATGCACCAAGGGAAGATGGGGTGCGCAGCTCAGATATGTATTACTACACCACTGAGGTGGACGGATGGGGCAGCAATGCGATGAGACCAAAGGAGAAGTCTTGCCTGTACTGGGTAACAGCAGAATCCCAGTTTCGGGATGGAGTTTTGCAACACCCGGGAGGCGTGGCTCACAGGGCGAGTACGCCCTCTGATCCTAGCACCTCCTGTCAGGTCCAGCTGTCAGTGCGCATGATCACCGTCCCCTATAAAGGGATCTACTCAGTCGGAGCAGCCATCAAAGTGGTACCAAACGAGCAGACTTACGCCACCGCGTCCTGTACGGAGCCGGAGCCTCCCAAGAAGAAACCCAAAACTCACGCCTGGCAGAAGCTCGCCTCAGCATTTCCATGGAGAAAGACAAACCAAGACTGATGGACACACCGGAAGGAGGAAAACGAGTCGTCGAGTCTGCAGGTCAGCAAAAAACCAAAAAACGAAAGGGGAGACAGTGTTTTGTGACTAGATTGTTCAAAGTGGGGGTTGGAGTCTCATCGGGACTATCAGACAGAGGCCCGTTCTTAAAACTCCCTACCACCTCCATTCTACTAGATATGCCAAGAGAAGATTTCACTGTTTCCAATCCGCTCACCGAGGCCTATTTTCTTAAGTATCTCATATATCTCCGACCCACCAATTTCCAAAACGTAAAAGAGGTGGGGGAAAGTGAAGAATACACGACGCCCCCTGCCATGAAGCCACATTTATTTATCCCTACCGCACCGCCCGCTTGGAAAGGAAGAGGATCCGACAACACGGTTAATGTTGCATCAATCTCACCTATGTGCCCAAGATCTCTGCCCTGGATTTTTAATACAGTGTATCTCAGGGTATGGGGGATCGAACTACGGATTAGGTGGGGTCCCCATTATCTTGAACCACTGCAAGGACTGTATTGTGAAATTTCACTTAATGACATGATGATTTGGACCACTTCACCAAGTATGGCGAAAACCATAATAAAGAGGGAAATAACTCCAGAATGTTATATATTTAATAACACCAGGCTTCCACTAAAATTGGAAATAGACAGGGTCTACCCCAATCCACCACACCAGAGGATTTTTACTCCGTCAACCTGGGGGTACCGCACTAGACTAACTCTGCACGGACAATCATTGTACACCTACATCTCAGTACCTGCCCCCATAGGGTACAAACACGAATCCTGGCAAGACCAGGCGTTGAAAAATGGAACCGCCCCAGGCCCATTTCCTAGGCCGGACTACTGGAGGGTGTTCCACTGGAAGTGGGTGTGGAGGGGGTTGGAACCTGATTTACCCTACCCCTCTCCAATATTTACAGCCTTGCAGCAGAGAAGGGCCACCAGACGGGTTGGAAAGAACCCTGCCAACCAGGGCCACCTCAAGGCTTTGAGGAAAATCTGTGCAAAGCCCGATACATCGGATCCCAGAGAAGCACTAATCTGGCCAGGATGGATGTTATCGGCATGAGGCGCCGGCCTACAGACCCGGAGTTGCTGGATGTTACATCGGAATCAGACAGCTCTACTGACACCGACGACGACTCGGAAATCTCTAACGAACCCTTGCTACGGAAAACGACTACGATAACCAGAAAAACCCTATGCCTGAAAGGGCTGCTAACGCTTCTTGCCCTGCTGTTTGCTGCTGCTGTTCTTGCTACTATCTTCTACTTCATCGGAGTTGGACCGTGGTATCTTACGCATACAAGAGTCACCTACGGACATTCTAAGTACGCTAACTTCAATTGTTGGAATACAAGCACCACGGCTATTTTTGTACCATGGAACAACGAAACATCTGTCCAGAACCGAACCGGGTTGTTCGCCAAAGACAACGGGAAAAAGTACGTGGAGCGCCGAGCCTTCGGATTGAACGACTCCACTCTGGACGACCTTCTGAATCGCACCTGGGAGATCTACAACTATGACTTCCTCGAGACTGGAGTGCTCTGCTGGATACGGGTTCTGCAAAACAAAGAACGACGGACCGTCAGATGCAACTGGATTCACCCGGACCGAGGTATGCCAGAATGGCATTGCAACATGGCTTGTCGATCGCTGCTATTGATGCCAAGTCAAGGGTACTGGGATACCGAAGTAGTATACCCAGCCCCACACAGGTCCTCAGGCTGTCGGGCCTGGCTTCCACGAGGGGAGTTTTGGGGAGACATCCACCTGAACTGCAGAAAGGATGACATCATCCCAACAGCACCAACGGGCAACTGGACCTATCGAAATGCCTCCCGAGGTAATCTTCCAGTCAATACAACGATGCTGCCTACATCAGCCAATTTGACCAACATGACGGCTTTCCTGATCAGACAAGGACCTAGACGGTTTATGTATGATGAGGAGCAAAAGCACTGTTATAGACACCACTTTAGTTGGTTAAATCCTTGCCTCTGGAATAAGTTTGTGCAATGTGCAGGACGGAATTATATAGTTACAGCCATAGAAGAATACTGGGCTGATTTGTGGCACTCTACACGCACAATCCGTACAGAAGTTGAAACCTGGCTGAACAACTCATTCCCATGGACATACATAGCCAAAGACCAGACGTTCTTTATGGGAGACTTTCCGGAGGGAACGGTTCGCTCTCATACTGGGTTGGAGGAGCTACACATTGCCAATTTGCGTACACAACCCCTTCCAACTCCTGATGACCTTCTGAAAGTTCCTAAAAATGACTTTGCAAAAATTGACAAATGTGTCGCCAAAAGAATTTTTGAGAGCCTTAATGACACCTGTTGGAGGAAAACCCACTCATCGCCACGTTGTGACCTCTGGCAAACCGGGAACGCTATTCACTCCACCTGGAGGTACAACTGCCCTGACCCTGACAAAGCACCTACTGCTAAGTGGGCTTTGCGGGCCTGGTATGAAGATTACACTCGAAATTGGGACTACGAGTGGTGGGGACTTCAACAAGATGAGTTCGAAGCTTGGGTAACACCATGCCTCACGGAATCAACAAACTACTGGGTCAAGTACCAGTACATCGCCACGGTTTATTCGAAAGACCGCATGATTTGGCCTGGGGTTTTTTGGAGACCTGACAGTTATGTCAACCCAAGACCTTGGCGCATGACCTGTAGAAACACAACCAGACGGGTCCTCGAATGCACAATCAGTTTGGCCAGAAGACCCTGCCAAACCGTTCGAGGTTGGGAAAGCTACTGCAAGGAACATTATGCAGAGGAGTATGACACTCACTCTTCTGAGGTTACTTGGCGGAAAATCAATGGCACATGGCGGAGGGCCATAGTGAGCGGACGGACATGCACCGACGCAATACTAGGATATCATCTCCAAAAGCGCAAGAGCATTCTTGGACTACCCGTTCCGTTCATTCCACATCCCCTTATAGCCATCGCCGAAGGACATGCTTTTCGGAAAAGTCTGTGTGAAGGGAACATCGACTCAGGGTTTGACTGGGTAGGACCCAACCTGTTGTATTCCAATCTCACCTGCTCCACCACTATGGAGCATTGGCAGCAATGTGGAGAAGGCTCTAATAAACATGATTGTTTCTGGTATGAGACTATGGGAGCAACTTTGGTGGCCGTCGCCACCGAGGTTGTGGAAGAAATTGCTCATGTGGTGGAAGAAGGCCTCAACATTGTTGAACAGTGGCTGCTAGACGCTTTGAGCGTGCTATGGCCATATCTCTTAGGACTCCTGGGCGTCGCCGTAGCAATACTCATCGGCAAAATCGTCTTGGAGGCGTGGCTGAAAGCACTTTGTCGTTGCAAAAAGAGGAACTACCAGCCCCTCCCCCCTAAGGAGGAGCCTACTTCTGTATAAGAGAGAGCTGCCGTGTGCCTGCGAGCCATTCAACCTTCATCGCAGCTGCCGACAGGACCTGATCCAGAGCGACCATCATCTCACATCATGGAAAACAACTCTTCGACCAACTCATCAAATCCCAACTCACTTTTTGCACCGATTCAAGTGAGTACCATTGAGCACTTAGGGATTACCCTGGCCTGGGTAGTCTTCTGCCACACCGGTCCTTGGCCCAAGGGACATCCTATGAGGATCTTCGTCGCGCTACAAGGATATGCCAAGCTTATCCTCCGTCCAGTCATTCTCCACAGATGGGGGTTGGCTTCGTCCCTCTTCGCCTGTTACCTGATGGGCCGTACTCGCATCAATTGGCGCAGGGGCGTTGTGGTCTGCCTGTGGCTCATCACCGATACCGCAGCCCTGATACTGGAATTGGTCCTGGGGGGCGCACAAGCTACACGAACCGCCCCATTTAAGATTCTCACAGCCATTCTAGAAGGGCTTTTCGCAGTATCTATCCTTATCTACTTAGCGCGCCAGGCCTTGGCTATCAAGGGTCGAGGACGGCGAATTTGGATGCAAAAGTGGGTAATTCTGGCTCTTTGGGCAACGGTTTGGGGGGTCCTGGTGGTCCTCTACTGGCTTCATGAGACCTCGGACCTCGCCATTGTTGTCTGGCTGATGACCTACGCGGCAATATTCCATGATTCAGCTCATGTCTATGATCGAGGGGAACCAGCTCCAGATCATGACATTTCGGCTCCTGTGATTAATTCACCTTGGCTCGCCAAACAAGCCGGCACACGGGCTTAAACCAACCTACTCTCTCAGCTTTCGCTTTTGCATTTTCGTCGTTGTAAGTAAATGTAGTTAATCAATAACCACTGATCATGAAGTTACCTGGGTTACTGTTTCTCCTCAGGCATCAACCTGCTGTGTGGGATGTGGGATCACCGCAGAATCCTATGGATTCATTTGGGTGGCATCGTCCGCCCGCTGGTGTCACAAATGCGTGAGCAGCCATTTTAATGATGTAACGGCAATTCTCTGCGCCACAGGGCTGGAGGATTTGCCCTACATAGCGGATTCCACATCTAGATCCCTGGAACGGGTGCACAAAATCGTGTGGACCTCTGCATTTGGCCTAGCCGACGACGACTTTACAGCATCTCCATTTTATACGGGACTACGGCTGCCCGTGATTCGTAAGTTGTGGGAACACCAACTTACTCGGCAATGCCTCCCAACTTTACATCTGTTGGATGGCCGAGTTGTGGCAGTGGGCGACTATCTTCCGCCTACACGTCCCGTGTCTCCGGATTTGTTTATCGACGTCGGATGCCAAGCCAGCAGTGCGACTAACGACAGAGGTACCCAAACTGAGAACCTCAGTTCATCTCCCCAAGCATGCCAGACTGAGGACACCCTTTCCCCTTCATCTCCATCACCAAGTGATATGGATTTCCAGAATCTGCTGGCAGAGTTGGACGGCTACTGCAACAATCCATCAACGCTGCCCGACTTCGGCATGGACTTGCCTTCGCCTCTGCCGCCTCCGCTGGAACGTTCCACCCTTTCCGTCTCAGGTGACTCTACACTTGACAACGATTTGGGTGCAGAACGCTGGCTTTCTCCGCCATCCAATCTGTCGGAGTATGCGGTTGTGGACTCCTGGACTCCTTCATTGTCTCCGGTTACCTGCTATGAGCAGGACATCCTCACTATCACTTGTGATGATGGACTTGATCTCTTTTGACTTTGGACTCTGTGTTTTCTGCGAAGCACCGTCCGATCTCATGGAGGGGGTGTCAAGAAAACTGGCATAGGGGGTGAGATCTTTCCGGGTGCATGCAGAAAAGGTGCATAGAGGCCTGGGAGAAAATAAGTAATCTTGTAGTTTGATTAAAAGCTAATTAAATTGAATATGAAGGAATAGTAAAATGAATACAAGTAATCACATAATAACCTTCTGAAATGTATTATCTGAAATGTGATCTGTAATGATTTCTGTAATGAATTAACTGTGGAAAGATTATGGTTGATGAATTATAATAAGTAAGAGATGTGATTGATTGTTAACTAAGGATCAAACTTGTGATAATGTGAAGTTGTAATCATTTGAAATTAATTCAAACAGGTTTAACAACAGATTTAATGTGTTTAATGAGCTATAATAAATAATAGTGGGTTATAGAAAAAGAGAGGAATACAGCACAGTCCTGAAACAGGAAATGTCGCAAGCAGTTCTGAACAGATGGTCAGAGCGCACAGGATGGTTGGAGTGTTGAGTTTGGCTGAAGCAACGGAGAAAGGGGAAGTACGGGACTTTCCACTATGGTCAGCAGAAATAGGTTGGGCAATGTGGGGGCTTTTTCATGATACATAGCAGATGTGAAGCAAGTCACGTAGACCAAATTTCCCCATACACACACATGGGGGAGAGATGCATAAAAAGGGGCTGAAAAGAGGAACCAGCCGTTCCCAGTCCGACGGCGCAGAAGGAGAGACAACTTGCTGAAGCAGATTGAGCCACGGACCGCACTTCAGAACCACGGGAGAGCTCGGACTTCACATCGCCAAGAAAGGACTGGGTTCCATCGCCCCATCCCTGGTTCTTCATTCGATCGTCGGTCTCGTCTCAGCCCAGCAATTACAAACTCTGCAACAAGACTTGGAGGAAGGACAAAGCTCCCTCAGGGATGAGGAACTGGGTTTTGCAAAAGGATTCGGACCCGTTCTGCTTTGTTTCTTTTCTAAAGAGGGTTTTTCCACACAAGGCAAAGACCTCAACCAAGGATGCTAGAAATTCCTGTTGCCAAAGATCCACCATCGTCTGGGTATGAGTTGAATCTGCTCATTGAAATTCCATCTCAGAACTTGCGACTTTAGTCAGGGAAAAGAGGACAGGGTAGTATGATTGTACATGTAAATTTTATTACACTGTTTTTGAATTATTTACGATTGATTATTGATTTGTATGTCGCATATCCCTGCTTAAGCTTGCTTAATAAATTTATACTATAAAATTCTAAAGAGGTTGGTGGACATTGGAATTAATAGAGTCATTTAATCTTCGTTCAGTTCTTTTAATTAAGGTAAAACTAATGTACATGATTCCAGTAAATAGGAGGCTTCATAATTTCCTTTGGTGAGAATAAATAATGACCCTGGGACTTATATCTAAGTCACTAAACATAATCTAGCCGGTTCCAAGTGCAAGTTATGATTTAGAAAGTGGGCTACCGTTAACAGAAGTGGTTATTGGAATTATGCAGCTGTGAGGGCTACTCAGCTGATTGTTTCTTAACTGTAAAGGGTCATAACTTCTGGATTGGAGGTAGTTAGAGCTAGACGAATCACTTTCGCCACCAGTTTAAATAGATTATCTCTTATAGAGTACTTTTAGGGTAATACCCAGGTCTCAGAGATTTTCCGGACCTGTTAGACAGAGAACTGGTCAGTAGGCAGCCCTGGGTAGTAGTGAGGAGTGGGCGGGGCTGACTATTGCAGGATAACCTTCAATACATATGCTAACTAAATTTTTTTTAACTAAATGTGCGCGCTAACAAATAGAACAAATGCATTCAAATCAACTAATAAATGTTTTTATTGAAACTAAAGTGTTGTTGTGTTTATATGAAAAAATAAACTGTGCATAAAAAGAGTTACCGACAGAGTGTGGCCATGGATTTGGCCATCACAGCTAGACAATATCAAACATTGAGAAGTTTTAATTATTATTATCATATGTTACCAAACACGCCATTTTGAAGCCAAAAAACCCTCAGAAATATACAGAGCCAACCATGAGAATCAACTAATTTCAAGTTAAAACTTAGCTTCACACAAAGACCCTCTTTCCAACAGGTCATCTAGTCTGGGCATAGGATATGGATCAAACTGAGACAGAGAATTCAGATAACAAAAGTCAATACAAAATTTCAGTGAACCATCTTTTTTAGCTACGAGAACCACAGGGCTGCACCATTTACTAGTTGATATTTCAATGATGCCAAGATCCAACATAAAATTGATCTCTTTCTTCAACTCTGGCACCAACCGCTCAGGAATCCTGTAGCTCTTCTGCCGAACTGGAGCATCTTTCTTGAGACAGATATCATGTTGTACCAGGTCTGTTAAACCTAGAGCCTCTAAAAAGAGTTCAGGATCCAGCAGAGCTGCAACCTCCTCCTGCTGGGCTGCTAACAGATAAGACAGATCAACCACACTGAGCTGTGTTTCGTTAGAGGGCAAAAACTTCTCCTTCACCTCCTCATCTGGAACCTCACAAATCAAGAGCTGCTGCCCTGGTCTCTGAAACATCTGGAATTCTTTCAGCAAATTCACATGAAATGTATGATGTTTTTTCACTCTGTCAGGCATAAACAGTTCACATGTGACCTTACCCACTTGTCCAGTCACTTCATATGGGTCTTGCCACTTGGCAAGCAGCTTGTCATCTGAGGTTGGTGGCAGCAATGCTGGCCTGGTTTGAGGACCCTCTTTAGATTTCCAGTCATACCATCTTTTCTGGTTCTGTTGTGCCGTATTCATGCTCTCCTGTGCCAGAGTTGTCATCTCCTCCAATTTCTGTCGCATCTTGACCACATATGCCACGATGTTTTCCTCCACTGATTCAGGATGTTCCCAGTAGTCCTTCAGGAGGTCCAATGGTCCTCTCACTTGGCGCCCATAGAGCAGTTAAAGGTCGAAAATCCAGTCGAAGCCTGTGCATCATATGGCATATCAGAAAATACGCCTCCTCCTCCTCACCATGGACCCGGAGTCTGAACAACATGGAGGCTCTGAGAGTCATTATTAGACTGAGAGCAACCAGACTAGTTTACTTTGCTAAATTATTATATTTAGCTAAATATTATTGATGAGGAGCACAAGCAGGCCTCCTGATGCACTGATTTAAAAAATTGAAAAAAACATAAAAAAAACAAACAAAAAACAACAAAAAAACTCAAAAAGGACACTAGGGGCATCAAGGATAAAAGGGGAAGGGGCTCGAGCCCCCTTCGCCCCTCAGCCCCCTCTGTATGTGGAAGTACAACAAGCCCATAGCTTAAACGTAGAGCAGTTCTGATGTCAGAGTTCTAGTTCAGCTGACTGTTCAGGTTCGAAGTTGTTGCTTTTAGAAAAATATGGCCATATTCCTTAAGTTCTCCGTGTTATTTTGTTTTATTACCTTTGCATGCTTCTTGTGAAGAGCTCAAATAGGATTGTGTTTACAGCGGTGTGTACAGGCGGATCAGTTGTTTGGCTCTCTGACTGTGGTCTGGTCACTCGTTGCCATACACTCGCTCTTTCAGGCTGAATACAGAAGTGTTTCCATGGAAATAACAGGTCACAAGTCTAAAACCTTTCTGCATTTTGAGTTGCACACATGGTTAATAAGGCTGAACATATAATCCAGACATCTGTTTTTTAATACTCTGCATTTTGTGATTTTGCTGAGATAAAGCAGTTTTTCCCCTCTTTGCTGTAACTTTCTGTAAATACAATAATTAGACATGTTCTAGCCTAAAAGCACTAAAGCCTTCCTGTCTCAGGATTCTGAGGTGCTTAAACAGTAAATAAAGTTGAACATATAATTCAGACATTAGTTTCTTTAGAGTTTTTTGTACTTATATAAAAGTACAAGGTCTGTATCCAAGTACAAAGTGGGGAAAAAAGTAGTTTTCCCCCACTTTGCTATAAGTCTCTGAATACAATGATTTAACATTGTATTCAGAGACAATGTCTGAAATAAACATGTTCTTGTTTATATCTCAGATATTCTCATGATCTGAGACACTGAATTATATGAATGCCATTATATTCCAAAATTACAAGCTATACAGGTGTGATGGACCGAGTTAAAAACAGGAGGAGTCACAGGACATATTAGAAAAATAGGGTTTTTTATTTTAACCCAAAGATTATAAATAACAAAAGATAAACTGAGCTCATAAAAGAGGTCAAAGAAACAAAACTGAACTCAGGCAAAAAATGTAAACAAACTGGCTGCACAAACAAACATAACTGACCTAACAAAGAAATGACACACAGGGGTTTACATACTGGCTGATCAGACCAATTAAGACACAATAGGGGTAACTAAACAGAATACAACTACAAATAACACAAAACAAATAACAGTACAGCTAAGTTTGGCTAAACTAAAGACCCAAAACTGAAAATCAAAAATATTAAACTTTAAATACTACTATTTACTTAAATACAAAACTTATCTAAAGAAAGAAACTACAAATCCCCCTGCCAGCAGGAACTAGTGGTTCAGTCCAATCAGCATGTAAGCCTGCTGAGCCCTGGCCCCCATCCTCTGTCTGGTAACTCCAAGGCAGGTAAGTACCGGAGGGAAAAACAAACAGAATTAATCTTAAGCAAACAAAATTAATTTTAAGTTGATATAAATACATATGTTAACTAAATGTGCGCGCTAACAAATAGAACAAATGCATTCAAATCAACTAATAAATGTTTTTATTGAAACTAAAGTGTTGTGTTTGTATGAAAAATAAACTGTGCATAAAAAGAGTTACCGACAGAGTGTGGCCATGGATTTGGCCATCACACACTCCCCCACTTCCTGGTCTTCACTCTGGCACCGAGAAAGGTAATCAGCAGTGGTGTTGTCTTTGCCGGGGATGTAGTGAACCTTAAACCGAAATGGCTGCATAGCAAGATACCATCTGGTGATTCTCCCATTAGTGTCCTTCATCCTTTCTAGCCACTGGAGGGCTCTATGATCAGTCTGAAGGGTGAATTCTCTTCCGAGCAAATAATATTTAAATGAGTCAAGGGCCCATTTAATAGCCAAGGCTTCCTTCTCCACAGTTGCATATCGTCTCTCTCTTGGCAGCAGCTTGCGGCTGATGTAGGCAACTGGATGTTGGTCCTCTGGTGGTCCCTGCAGAAGCACTGCCCCAAGACCCTTTTCAGAAGCATCAGTTTGCAACAAAAAGTCTTTTGTAAAATCTGGTGAATGCAAAACTGGATTTTTACTCAGGGATTGGCTAATGTCCTTAAAAGCTGCAACGGCATCTGTTGTCCACTGAATTTTGGTGGGACTTCTGGAACCAGTCATGTCTGTTAGAGATGCTGCTCTAGCTGAGAAATTGGGGATGAATCTGTGGTAGAATGCAGCCATGCCTAGAAAAGATCGTAGCTGTTTCCTGGTTTGTGGGAGCGGACAGGATGCTATAGCATTGATTTTATCAACTTGAGGTTTAAGAATGCCACCTCCAATAGTGAACCCAAGGTACTGTATTTCTGTCTTAGCAAGAGCACACTTTGCTGGGTTGATGGTAAGGCCTGCAGAACGCAGCCGATCCAGGACCTCCTTTAGATGGTCAACATGCTCTTCCCAGGTTCTACTAAAAACCACAACATCATCAAGGTATGCACAGGTGAATGCTGAGAGCCCACAGAGTACCTGATCCATTAGTCTTTGAAATGTTGCTGGGGCCCCATGCAGACCAAATGGCAGGACTGTGAACTCAAACAATCCCCAAGGGGTGCGGAATGCTGTCAGCTCCTGGGACTGTTTGGTGAGAGGCACCTGCCAGTAGCCTTTAGACAGATCAATAGTTGTTAAATATCTTGCTTCCCCCAGGTGCTCAATGAGGTCATCAATACGTGGCATTGGGTAGGAGTCAAATTTTGATATGGAGTTGAGGTACCTGAAGTCGATGCAAAATCTTATTTTGCCATCCTTTTTCGGAACCAAAACAACTGGGTTACACCACTCACTTGTTGAAGATTGAATGATTCCTAAAGACAGCATGAGGTCCAACTCCTCCTTCAGCTCCACCCGGAAGCGTTCTGGTATCCTGTAACTCATACGCTTTATAACAGCATCCGGTTTTAGAACAATGCTGTGCTCCACCAGAGTGGTGCGACCTGGGCACTCTTGAAATATGTCAGAAGTAATAAGAGGTGTTACCTGAGACTGTTGCTCACTGGTGAGATGGCTTAGGTCCAGCACAGAGGATGTTACTGAAGGCAAATAGTCATTAACTTCTTCCTCCTCATCCACTCTGTGAATAAGCAACACTTCTGTTTCATTCTCCTTCCGTGGAACCCACTCCTTGAGAAGATTAACATGGAGCACTCGACTCCCTCGTTGGAAACCTGGTGTGGAGACTTGGTAGGTAGTAAGTCCAGTTTTCCTCAGTACTTCAAAGGGTCCCTGCCACTTTGCAAGCAACTTGCTGTCAGAAGTTGGCAACATAACCAAAACCTTTTGACCAGGAACAAAACTTCTGTGGCGAGCTTTTTTATCAAACCAAACCTTTGATATTTCTGTGCAGCTGCCATGTGACTCTGAGCTAACTCACTCATCTGCTGCAGTTTATCCCTCATATGGAGGACAAATGAAATAATATTAACAGGATCCTCTTTACTTTGGTCTCCCTCCCATGCATCTCTCAGCAGGGTCAGAGGGCCCCTCACATCATGGCCATAAAGGAGCTCAAATGGGGAGAAACCTGTGGAAGCCTGAGGAACCTCCCTGTAGGCAAAAAGGAGGTATGGCAACCACTGATCCCAATCAGAGCCTGTATCATTAACAAACTTACGAAGCATTTGTTTTAAAGTTTGATTAAAACGCTCCGTCAGGCCATCCGTCTGTGGGTGGTATGGTGTCGTCCTCATGCTCCTGATGCCCAACAGCTTGTAGACCTGTTTCAATAGTGTGGACATAAAGTTAGTGCCTTGATCAGTTAGAATTTCCTGTGGAAATCCAACCCTTGAGAAAAGTTGAATCAGTGAGGAAGCTACATGTTTTGCTTTAACAGTCTTTAATGGAAAAACTTCAGGATATCTGGTCGCATAGTCTGTAATGACTAGCATAAAGCGATTTCCAGATTTACTTTTTTCCACAGGGCCAACTATGTCCATCCCAAGACGTAGAAAAGGTGTGCCAATGATGGGCAGGGGTTGAAGTGGTGCTTTGGTAGGGACTCTAATTGAGGTTTTCTGACACTCAGGGCAGCTTCTGCAAAATAGAGCAACATCTGATCTCAAACCAGGCCAGAAAAAATACCGCTTAATGCGAGCAGTGGTCTTAAACTTCCCAAGGTGGCCAGCCCAGGGAATAGAGTGTCCCAAAGTCAGCACTGTCTCACGAGCCTTCTTAGGGACAACTAACTGCTTAAACTGGCCATGTTGATGGTATAAAATGCCATCCTGCAGTATATACTGCGCTTTATTTGTGTCAGACCCTACAGAGGCCTCCCCCCTAGCCTTCAGCAACAGGGCAGACAAAGTTGGATCATTCTGCTGCATTTGTCTGATGTTTGTGGGTATTGAAAAACCCAGTGGCATATCTGGAGCCACTTCAACTGAAGTCTCACCCAGTGCATGTTGAAATTTCTCCCGCCTTCTTTGACTGCGTGGCTTCCGTGATTTCCCAGGTTCTGTCTGCAGCTCAGCCTCAAAAAAGGGTAAAGCACTGAGTGTTGCAAAATGCTCATCTTGATTTTTAGCTTGGGACCTGGTTACAGCCACATTACAGCTCTGCACATCCCTCAATAAATCATAAATAACAGGCAGATCCTCCCCAAGAACTACAGGATAAGGTAGGTTATCAGCTACCCCAACCTTCAACAAATAGGGAGCCCCCTGCACCTCAACAAACATATCAGCAGTGGGGTATGATTTCTCTTCACCATGTATACAGCAAACTGATATTGTTTCAGAAGGGCATATACAATTAGTTGGCACATGGTTCTTATGCACTAGAGTCTGTGTGCTGCCAGTATCTATTAAAGCATTCATTTCATGTCCAGCAATCTTCACTAGGATGATTTTATTTGATTGCTTTATTTCAGGTTTAATACCCATATTCCGGTGAGGCACAAAACACATTTGAGTTAGCTTACTTTGATTCTTGGGGCACATGGGCTTGGTGTGACCTTCTTGTCCACAGAGGTAACACACTGGTGGTCTTTTTCCTGTCTTGAAAGGCTGATTTTCTCTTAAAAAAGGCTTACCCACACCTGTTGCTAACTTTTGATGAGGTTGAGAGGGTTGTAGCCGACGTGAGTCTTTAGCAGCTCTCCATGCACTGTTGCTCCAAGGCTGACTCCTACTTCTGGCAGCTACAAACACATCTGCCAGAGTAGCAGCTTCTGCAGCAGACTTTGGATTGTGCTCCTTGATCCAGACCTGAAGCTCAGGACACAGCATTCTCAAAAATTGTTCCAGAATAATCAATTCACCAACTTGTTTCACAGTTTTATCTTTAGGCTGAATCCACTTCTCATAAAGTTCTTTGAGTCTTGAATACAATTCCTTTGGACTCTCATCAAGACTATCAAGGCAGCGAAATCTTTGTCGGTACGTTTCTGGATTTATATCATATTTTTGTAAAATGGCAGCTTTTACCTTTTCATATTCCAGGGAATCATCCACATCCATGTTAACATAGGCGCTGCAAGCCTTACCAGTCAGAAGAGGAATGAGATGAAAAATCCAGTCCAACTTTGGCCAACGATAAGCAGCTGCAATTCTCTCAAAAGTGGTCAGAAAGTGTTCAATATCATCTTCAACAGTTAATTTTTCTAATTTAGGATGATGAATGTGCACAGACTGACCTATTGAGCTGGAAGCTGAATCCTCAGGTTGAGATGTTGCTTGAATCTGATTATCAGTTTGAATTTCAACAGGCTGTGGATCAATTGATGTGGGCTCAGGGGGCGGGGTTGTCCTGTGTTGTTGCGCAACACCCCCCCCCTCCTTTCTGTCTCTACTCTCTCTCTCTCTACTTCCTCTTCTGAGAGGGGAGATGTGCTACCAGCTCTCCTTCTAACGGGTTAATTGAGTTTCCTAAATCTGCTGGGATTTACCCTGTCCAGAACTGAAGTAAACTCTGTTTAAGCTGGTTTCGAGAAACGATTCGCCTGGTTTCTGACGGCCTACATCCAGGTGTCCCACCCTTCTTCCCCCTGTGAATTAGCCAGACTGAGCAGCCTACAGCCAACTAGTTTCACAGAGCACACCTGTTAACGGTCGCTCGTTCTCTATTTTACAACTTGCATTTGTTATTGAACCAGGTAGGTTTTAGTGACTCGGGCGAGTCCCAAGGATGACGTTTTAAATTTGGGCTACCAGCAACCTAAAAACATTTTAAACTTTTTCCTCTCCAAAATCAAACATCAGAGCTATTTTACAACCATCAAAGAACTTTAAGGTGACTCATTAACTGAATGTCCACAACATCTTTTAGATTTTCTTTATGCTAAATATTTTATTAGTAAGGCAGTTTTGCAAGGGTCAGTACAGCTTAATTCAGTAGCAGAAATAATCAAATAAGTAAAATCAATCATCTAGTCTATCTTTCCCTACTGCTGACACTGAGAACTAAAAAAAAAGGGAACCTTTGAGAGAGACGGACGGAGTTTGACGTTTCGAACCCCAGACCTGGCTTGATGATGAAGAAGGTGCTGCAGCAGGAGGAAGATGTTGATCGGCGAAGGCAGGAATCTCTGTAGGTCTGATGAGCTTCTTCTCCGCATGGATGGTGAGGTCACACAGGACTTGGTGCTGGCAGGAAGGAAGGCACCAGTTCTTCTTCTTTGTCTTTGCCTTTGTCTTTATCTTCATCTTTGTCATTGGGGTCTGAACCCAGCCGATGAGAGAAGTGCGATTTGAAGCCACAGGTTGTAGGGCTGACGGGTTGGTCCCCATGGCCGGACAGTCTTCGGCTCCGTGGCCCCGGCTCTTCTTCAGCTGCAGAGTTCTTTGTCCATCTCGATCTTGGCTCGAAGCTGCCCGGAGGATCCAACAAAAGGTTCCTCTTTTGCACTCACCTCTTATAGGGTTTATCCACCCTTTCGGTGCGTTTTCATTGGCTGTCTGCTTAGACAGATGATCTCATATCCATCACTGTCTTACAGACATTATGTCCTGATGTCTGTGCTGATGTCTCAGGGTTGCTCAACCTCCTATGTCCCTTGCCTGCACAACCTTTCACCTACTCTCTAAATAAGGCGTTGATCATCTCTGCTCTCCTGTTAGTTCCTTGCCTTTCACCTTTCACCTACTCTCTACCTCCAACATATCAGTGATGTTTAATTGCAGTTACACCTTTTACACCATTTCAAGTTCAATGTCAAAATCACATTTATATCACATTTATTTTCTTTAGCTTCTCTGATTTAGCATTCATTTATAATTTTATAACCATAACTTATATCACATTTATTTTCTTCAGCTTCTCTGATTTATCATTCATTTATGATTTTATAACCATAACTTATTAATTATACTTATTATAATCTTAATGTGAGTTATTACAGATGTTTTTCTGAAAAGAAACCAAGAATAATATATGATTCTAATTATTTGATGCCAAAGTTACAGTTACTTGTTTTTCTTGTAAGTGTTCCCACAAATGTTTGTGTAAATATTATTACAAGTAAACCAATATTAATATAAGTATTTTACTTTGAATCTTATCAAATTACCAAAATGTTTAGATTTCATTCTTTAAAACTTTCATGCTTTAAAATAAGGAATAGTCTCAGCTATTTTTTATAAATCTGCAGGCTGGAACTTACTTCCTCTTTTTCCAGGAAACCTGCTTTTCCTGTTTAATGACTCTCTCTGACTGACTATGATTTCTTATGATTAGATAGAAAAAAGTAAAATTAAAGCAAAGTTTGCATGAGACAAAAACAACACACACAACCAGATTTATTTTATTGACACTTAAGTCTACTGTTGGGCCTAGATATCACTTGAGTGATTCATTTTAAAGATAACTTTATTTATTATTACTGTTAAACTAACTTTATTGACACTTAAGTCTACTGTTGGGCCTTGATGTCACTTGAGTGATTCATTTTAAAGATAACTTTATTTATTATTACTGTTAAACTAAAATCTCCAGCATGGGGAAGTGGGATGAGCTCGGATTTTCTTGACACCCCCTCCACGAGGTCAGACCTTTCACATGCTGGGAGTCCATCACCCTCCTGCAGTTCGCCGTCCTCATCCCCTGGAAAGAGAAGATGTTCGTCTGGGATGTGAAGATGCAGATTCTTCATCCTCAGTTGTCACAGAGGGCTCAGTGTAGTCATCAAAACTCCACTTCTCTTGACACCCCCTCCTTGGAGTTTTGATTTCCCCCATGAGGTGATGAATGTCGAAGAAAACTTGGATCGCTTTGATTCTTCTACAGGAACCTTCGCTGGATGAACTGTCAGTTCTTCAGGATGTGGGATGATTCTTTAGGGAAGATGGGCTGAGACAGAAGGCCTCAAACAAAAAAAAAATTCTGGCTGTTCAGCAGAGCAAAGCAAAAAGCATAAGCATCATGACGCTTTATCCGTAATCATGATCCTTTTCCATTTTAATCCATCAGGTTGTGACAGGAGTTCTTCTTTAGCATAGTCCAATTTCTTCACGGCCCTCCCAGTCCAAAGCCTTGAAGTTGTTCTTTGAACGGCAACCTTCCCGTAATAGTGGCCAGTCTACTGTAGGATGGCATGGTGCTTGATTCTCTGGCCATCTTCTCGTAATGTTCTGGTTCGCTGTAGCTAAGAACTGGCTTGAGCACTGCTTCCTCATGGACCCCTTTCTTCATCAGTAGTACTGTTGAAGTTCAGTACTTACTTTACAAAATCTTGGGCGTTGAATCTCAGCTTGATCCCCGTAGTTGCAGGCCGATCTTGAGCTTTAATCCAAACTCTCTGCCCTGTTTTCAGTGACACTTTGAGCTGCAACTTCCCTTTTTCTTCTCTGAGCAAAAAGGAGAAGTGTCTTCGCCTCCCTGCTTTCTGTGACGTGAACGGAGTTCCTCTGCAGGGGAAGACCTGCTCTTCTAGCAGTTGTCACTGTGTCCATCAGCACAAGAGGTACTTCTCACCTCTCTTTCCTGTTGTCCCCATTGGCTCTGCTACATCCATGCAGACTGAACCCCATGGGACTGTGCTCTTGATGAACAAACCTTCCATCCGCTGTCCTGGGTGCCCTGGGTAGCTGTGCAGAAAGTTGATGCAGTTCTGTTGAGGTCTCCTCCTTTTCCAAACGATCTGGACGGCCGGCTTCCTCCGGTTTCTTCCCCAGATTTTCCTCCTCGAAGTGATCATCCATCACTCCGTCTCTCTGTCGGTTCGAGTTGTCTATCCCCCAAAGCCTCTCTTTAGCCTTCGAGCAGGGATGGGTCTAGACTATGTTGGCTACTAGCTTCACTGTCTGGATCCGGTCATTTATCCTCAGTAGAAGCTTTCCCTCACCTGTATGCCATACAGTTACTGCAAGGGTTGTGACTGACGGCCTTATCAGTCACCATTAACTCTATTCCCTAAGAGTTAACAAACCAAGTGAGCTATTCAGATCCTCACATCTGTTTTCACTGACTTGGCAGGTAGGGCCCTCCTACTTCGTTAGTCGAGCCCCACGTTGGGCGCCACTTGTTGTTGCGCAACACCCCCCCCCCTCCTTTCTGTCTCTACTCTCTCTCTCTCTACTTCCTCTTCTGAGAGGGGAGATGTGCTACCAGCTCTCCTTCTAACGGGTTAATTGAGTTTCCTAAATCTGCTGGGATTTACCCTGTCCAGAACTGAAGTAAACTCTGTTTAAGCTGGTTTCGAGAAACGATTCGCCTGGTTTCTGACGGCCAACATCCAGGTGTCCCACCCTTCTTCCCCCTGTGAATTAGCCAGACTGAGCAGCCTACAGCCAACTAGTTTCACAGAGCACACCTGTTAACGGTCGCTCGTTCTCTATTTTACAACTTGCATTTGTTATTGAACCAGGTAGGTTTTAGTGACTCGGGCGAGTCCCAAGGATGACGTTTTAAATTTGGGCTACCAGCAACCTAAAAACATTTTAAACTTTTTCCTCTCCAAAATCAAACATCAGAGCTATTTTACAACCATCAAAGAACTTTAAGGTGACTCATTAACTGAATGTCCACAACATCTTTTAGATTTTCTTTATGCTAAATATTTTATTAGTAAGGCAGTTTTGCAAGGGTCAGTACAGCTTAATTCAGTAGCAGAAATAATCAAATAAGTAAAATCAATCATCTAGTCTATCTTTCCCTACTGCTGACACTGAGAACTAAAAAAAAAGGGAACCTTTGAGAGAGACGGACGGAGTTTGACGTTTCGAACCCCAGACCTGGCTTGATGATGAAGAAGGTGCTGCAGCAGGAGGAAGATGTTGATCGGCGAAGGCAGGAATCTCTGTAGGTCTGATGAGCTTCTTCTCCGCATGGATGGTGAGGTCACACAGGACTTGGTGCTGGCAGGAAGGAAGGCACCAGTTCTTCTTCTTTGTCTTTGCCTTTGTCTTTATCTTCATCTTTGTCATTGGGGTCTGAACCCAGCCGATGAGAGAAGTGCGATTTGAAGCCACAGGTTGTAGGGCTGACGGGTTGGTCCCCATGGCCGGACAGTCTTCGGCTCCGTGGCCCCGGCTCTTCTTCAGCTGCAGAGTTCTTTGTCCATCTCGATCTTGGCTCGAAGCTGCCCGGAGGATCCAACAAAAGGTTCCTCTTTTGCACTCACCTCTTATAGGGTTTATCCACCCTTTCGGTGCGTTTTCATTGGCTGTCTGCTTAGACAGATGATCTCATATCCATCACTGTCTTACAGACATTATGTCCTGATGTCTGTGCTGATGTCTCAGGGTTGCTCAACCTCCTGTCCATTGCCTGCACAACCTTTCACCTACTCTCTAAATAAGGCGTTGATCATCTCTGCTCTCCTGTTAGTTCCTTGCCTTTCACCTTTCACCTACTCTCTACCTCCAACATATCAGTGATGTTTAATTGCAGTTACACCTTTTACACCATTTCAAGTTCAATGTCAAAATCACATTTATATCACATTTATTTTCTTTAGCTTCTCTGATTTAGCATTCATTTATAATTTTATAACCATAACTTATATCACATTTATTTTCTTCAGCTTCTCTGATTTATCATTCATTTATGATTTTATAACCATAACTTATTAATTATACTTATTATAATCTTAATGTGAGTTATTACAGATGTTTTTCTGAAAAGAAACCAAGAATAATATATGATTCTAATTATTTGATGCCAAAGTTACAGTTACTTGTTTTTCTTGTAAGTGTTCCCACAAATGTTTGTGTAAATATTATTACAAGTAAACCAATATTAATATAAGTATTTTACTTTGAATCTTATCAAATTACCAAAATGTTTAGATTTCATTCTTTAAAACTTTCATGCTTTAAAATAAGGAATAGTCTCAGCTATTTTTTATAAATCTGCAGGCTGGAAACTTACTTCCTCTTTTTCCAGGAAACCTGCTTTTCCTGTTTAATGACTCTCTCTGACTGACTATGATTTCTTATGATTAGATAGAAAAAAGTAAAATTAAAGCAAAGTTTGCATGAGACAAAAACAACACACACAACCAGATTTATTTTATTGACACTTAAGTCTACTGTTGGGCCTAGATATCACTTGAGTGATTCATTTTAAAGATAACTTTATTTATTATTACTGTTAAACTAACTTTATTGACACTTAAGTCTACTGTTGGGCCTTGATGTCACTTGAGTGATTCATTTTAAAGATAACTTTATTTATTATTACTGTTAAACTAAAATCTCCAGCATGGGGAAGTGGGATGAGCTCGGATTTTCTTGACACCCCCTCCACGAGGTCAGACCTTTCACATGCTGGGAGTCCATCACCCTCCTGCAGTTCGCCGTCCTCATCCCCTGGAAAGAGAAGATGTTCGTCTGGGATGTGAAGATGCAGATTCTTCATCCTCAGTTGTCACAGAGGGCTCAGTGTAGTCATCAAAACTCCACTTCTCTTGACACCCCCTCCTTGGAGTTTTGATTTCCCCCATGAGGTGATGAATGTCGAAGAAAACTTGGATCGCTTTGATTCTTCTACAGGAACCTTCGCTGGATGAACTGTCAGTTCTTCAGGATGTGGGATGATTCTTTAGGGAAGATGGGCTGAGACAGAAGGCCTCAAACAAAAAAAAAAATTCTGGCTGTTCAGCAGAGCAAAGCAAAAAGCATAAGCATCATGACGCTTTATCCGTAATCATGATCCTTTTCCATTTTAATCCATCAGGTTGTGACAGGAGTTCTTCTTTAGCATAGTCCAATTTCTTCACGGCCCTCCCAGTCCAAAGCCTTGAAGTTGTTCTTTGAACGGCAACCTTCCCGTAATAGTGGCCAGTCTACTGTAGGATGGCATGGTGCTTGATTCTCTGGCCATCTTCTCGTAATGTTCTGGTTCGCTGTAGCTAAGAACTGACTTGAGCACTGCTTCCTCATGGACCCCTTTCTTCATCAGTAGTACTGTTGAAGTTCAGTACTTACTTTACAAAATCTTGGGCGTTGAATCTCAGCTTGATCCCCGTAGTTGCAGGCCGATCTTGAGCTTTAATCCAAACTCTCTGCCCTGTTTTCAGTGACACTTTGAGCTGCAACTTCCCTTTTTCTTCTCTGAGCAAAAAGGAGAAGTGTCTTCGCCTCCCTGCTTTCTGTGACGTGAACGGAGTTCCTCTGCAGGGGAAGACCTGCTCTTCTAGCAGTTGTCACTGTGTCCATCAGCACAAGAGGTACTTCTCACCTCTCTTTCCTGTTGTCCCCATTGGCTCTGCTACATCCATGCAGACTGAACCCCATGGGACTGTGCTCTTGATGAACAAACCTTCCATCCGCTGTCCTGGGTGCCCTGGGTAGCTGTGCAGAAAGTTGATGCAGTTCTGTTGAGGTCTCCTCCTTTTCCAAACGATCTGGACGGCCGGCTTCCTCCGGTTTCTTCCCCAGATTTTCCTCCTCGAAGTGATCATCCATCACTCCGTCTCTCTGTCGGTTCGAGTTGTCTATCCCCCAAAGCCTCTCTTTAGCCTTCGAGCAGGGATGGGTCTAGACTATGTTGGCTACTAGCTTCACTGTCTGGATCCGGTCATTTATCCTCAGTAGAAGCTTTCCCTCACCTGTATGCCATACAGTTACTGCAAGGGTTGTGACTGACGGCCTTATCAGTCACCATTAACTCTATTCCCTAAGAGTTAACAAACCAAGTGAGCTATTCAGATCCTCACATCTGTTTTCACTGACTTGGCAGGTAGGGCCCTCCTACTTCGTTAGTCGAGCCCCACGTTGGGCGCCACTTGTTGTTGCGCAACACCCCCCCCCTCCTTTCTGTCTCTACTCTCTCTCTCTCTACTTCCTCTTCTGAGAGGGGAGATGTGCTACCAGCTCTCCTTCTAACGGGTTAATTGAGTTTCCTAAATCTGCTGGGATTTACCCTGTCCAGAACTGAAGTAAACTCTGTTTAAGCTGGTTTCGAGAAACGATTCGCCTGGTTTCTGACGGCCAACATCCAGGTGTCCCACCCTTCTTCCCCCTGTGAATTAGCCAGACTGAGCAGCCTACAGCCAACTAGTTTCACAGAGCACACCTGTTAACGGTCGCTCGTTCTCTATTTTACAACTTGCATTTGTTATTGAACCAGGTAGGTTTTAGTGACTCGGGCGAGTCCCAAGGATGACGTTTTAAATTTGGGCTACCAGCAACCTAAAAACATTTTAAACTTTTTCCTCTCCAGAATCAAACATCAGAGCTATTTTACAACCATCAAAGAACTTTAAGGTGACTCATTAACTGAATGTCCACAACATCTTTTAGATTTTCTTTATGCTAAATATTTTATTAGTAAGGCAGTTTTGCAAGGGTCAGTACAGCTTAATTCAGTAGCAGAAATAATCAAATAAGTAAAATCAATCATCTAGTCTATCTTTCCCTACTGCTGACACTGAGAACTAAAAAAAAAGGGAACCTTTGAGAGAGACGGACGGAGTTTGACGTTTCGAACCCCAGACCTGGCTTGATGATGAAGAAGGTGCTGCAGCAGGAGGAAGATGTTGATCGGCGAAGGCAGGAATCTCTGTAGGTCTGATGAGCTTCTTCTCCGCATGGATGGTGAGGTCACACAGGACTTGGTGCTGGCAGGAAGGAAGGTACCAGTTCTTCTTCTTTGTCTTTGCCTTTGTCTTTATCTTCATCTTTGTCATTGGGGTCTGAACCCAGCCGATGAGAGAAGTGCGATTTGAAGCCACAGGTTGTAGGGCTGACGGGTTGGTCCCCATGGCCGGACAGTCTTCGGCTCCGTGGCCCCGGCTCTTCTTCAGCTGCAGAGTTCTTTGTCCATCTCGATCTTGGCTCGAAGCTGCCCGGAGGATCCAACAAAAGGTTCCTCTTTTGCACTCACCTCTTATAGGGTTTATCCACCCTTTCGGTGCGTTTTCATTGGCTGTCTGCTTAGACAGATGATCTCATATCCATCACTGTCTTACAGACATTATGTCCTGATGTCTGTGCTGATGTCTCAGGGTTGCTCAACCTCCTATGTCCCTTGCCTGCACAACCTTTCACCTACTCTCTAAATAAGGCGTTGATCATCTCTGCTCTCCTGTTAGTTCCTTGCCTTTCACCTTTCACCTACTCTCTACCTCCAACATATCAGTGATGTTTAATTGCAGTTACACCTTTTACACCATTTCAAGTTCAATGTCAAAATCACATTTATATCACATTTATTTTCTTTAGCTTCTCTGATTTAGCATTCATTTATAATTTTATAACCATAACTTATATCACATTTATTTTCTTCAGCTTCTCTGATTTATCATTCATTTATGATTTTATAACCATAACTTATTAATTATACTTATTATAATCTTAATGTGAGTTATTACAGATGTTTTTCTGAAAAGAAACCAAGAATAATCCATGATTCTAATTATTTGATGCCAAAGTTACAGTTACTTGTTTTTCTTGTAAGTGTTCCCACAAATGTTCGTGTAAATATTATTACAAGTAAACCAATATTAATATAAGTATTTTACTTTGAATCTTATCAAATTACCAAAATGTTTAGATTTCATTCTTTAAAACTTTCATGCTTTAAAATAAGGAATAGTCTCAGCTATTTTTTATAAATCTGCAGGCTGGAAACTTACTTCCTCTTTTTCCAGGAAACCTGCTTTTCCTGTTTAATGACTCTCTCTGACTGACTATGATTTCTTATGATTAGATAGAAAAAAGTAAAATTAAAGCAAAGTTTGCATGAGACAAAAACAACACACACAACCAGATTTATTTTATTGACACTTAAGTCTACTGTTGGGCCTAGATATCACTTGAGTGATTCATTTTAAAGATAACTTTATTTATTATTACTGTTAAACTAAAATCTCCAGCATGGGGAAGTGGGATGAGCTCGGATTTTCTTGACACCTGGCATGCATTTCCATTTGCAAAAGCCGAAACTGGTGTTGCAAACACTTGAAGCGCTGTTCTTGCTGTGCAGAAACCTCTCTCTGCTTTTTCTCCCAAACTTCCTGTTGTCCCATGAAGGCCTGAAGAATTCCAGCAATATCATGCAGAGTTGGTTCTCTGGTCTCATCATGCTCAGTGTCTCCAGCTGCTGCTGAAGCTCCTCCTTCCATTTCCTCCCTCTCTGACTGCTGGGAGACCTCTTTGGTCTCAACCTTGTTTCCTTTTCTTGGGCGCACACCATTCTGCATGGCTCAAAAATTTGTTGGAGGGGGTTAGTAAAAAAATTACTCACAAAAAGCAAAAAATAGAAAAAAAAAAGTCCTGCCTCCTCAACTCAAAATCCTCACTTCTGACACCACGTGATGGACCGAGTTAAAAACAGGAGGAGTCACAGGACATATTAGAAAAATAGGGTTTTTTATTTTAACCCAAAGATTATAAATAACAAAAGATAAACTGAGCTCATAAAAGAGGTCAAAGAAACAAAACTGAACTCAGGCAAAAAATGTAAACAAACTGGCTGCACAAACATAACTGACCTAACAAAGAAATGACACACAGGGGTTTATATACTGGCTGATCAGACCAATTAAGACACAATAGGGGTAACTAAACAGAATACAACTACAAATAACACAAAACAAATAACAGTACAGCTAAGTTTGGCTAAACTAAAGACCCAAAACTGAAAATCAAAAATATTAAACTTTAAATACTACTATTTACTTAAATACAAAACTTATCTAAAGAAAGAAACTACAAATCCCCCTGCCAGCAGGAACTAGTGGTTCAGTCCAATCAGCATGTAAGCCTGCTGAGCCCTGGCCCCCATCCTCTGTCTGGTAACTCCAAGGCAGGTAAGTACCGGAGGGAAAAACAAACAGAATTAATCTTAAGCAAACAAAATTAATTTTAAGTTGATATAAATACATATGTTAACTAAATGTGCGCGCTAACAAATAGAACAAATGCATTCAAATCAACTAATAAATGTTTTTATTGAAACTAAAGTGTTGTGTTTGTATGAAAAATAAACTGTGCATAAAAAGAGTTACCGACAGAGTGTGGCCATGGATTTGGCCATCACAACAGGCTTGAAAAACATCATTTTATGTGAAGAGTAACAAAAATATTTTATTTCTATGCAATCCCAAGTGAATATCTTTTAGTGAAATATTGGGACAGATCAGAAAACGCAACACAAAATTCCATCAGGGGTTTCTGATCATCCAAGCTTCCAGTCAGCAGTAATCAGATCTTCTCTTTGATAGCAGGTCTGGCAATAAAGTCTGACCGTCAATCTGAACATCACAGTTGTACATCATACTTTGTAGCTGGTTTAGTGAAAAACAATTTAGAGACAACACAGCTGGGGAAAACACTGTTGAAGATGTTCTTTATTTCTGAAAATCATTTTATTGACTGTAGTAATAGTTTGTACACTGGTATGACTGAAAGGGGGATTGTAACAAAACGGTAAATCAAAGGAACTGATTTGTTGAAAACTACAGATAAACATATCATTACGTAGCATTTTAATACCTAGCAGTTGATGACACCCAGCCCCAGAAAAAAACCCTTAAGTAAATAGGAGTGATTCTGTTTACTCCAAAAATCCCCTCTAGTCCAGCAATATGCCATATTTATTACATGTTGATGAATACCAGCACATTTTAGCTAAATGGATTTTGAACTTTTCTTCAGCCCCTCAGACACACAATCCAAAGTGTCCTATAAATGATCCAGGTTCTGGCCTAGCTTCTTTCCCTTTAATGAGAGATCCGATCCCAAATTAAAGCCCAAATATTTGAGATATTTCACACTTTCTTCAATCTTCACAGTTTGTCTCCTCTTATATTTTAACTTGTAAATACAAATTTTTGGCACTTGTTGTCTGAAGGCATCAAAAATTCCTTGTCTGAATTAATATTCAGCACATTTCAGGATCTTCATTTATATCAGTTTTGCCCAAAGAAGGTCTTGGAGGGCCGGCATCCCACATGTTTTAGTCTCTCCCTGGTTTAACGCACCTGGATTAAATGATGGCTCATTAGAGGCCTAAGAAGAACATTGACCTGCTGAAAAGGTTGTTACTACCACCAAGGAGAGAACTAAAACATGCATGATGCCGGTCCTCCAGGACCCACTTTGGGCACCACTGATTTAGATAGTTATACTGAATAGCACACTAGGACCATCAAAGGTGCATATTTTAAAAGAACAGCCTTAAAGTACAAGGCATGGAGAAATTTCAGTTGTGAACACATCTGCCTGAATCTTTTACCACTTCTGGGGTAATCAATTTGATACAGAAGGGAAAATGACAAAGCACTAATTGCAACAACAAAAAAAATGTAGTTTGACAGATGAAAAATATATTTTTTAAAAATATTTTTTAAAAATGCAATAAAATATACTTACATATGCCATATGTTTTTAATTTACTTTAGGAAAACATCAGCTGGTTTTAAAAGCAGAAGCTGCTACAGCTTTTAAAACTGTGGTTGTTCAGAAATACTTTTACTATATTTTACTTTAAAAAGCCTCTGAGTTTAATACAATTATGCCTTTCATAAAGGTACGCTGATTGTAGATTTCTGGCCAATCAACGATCTTCCAATTTTGGTCGACACCTGCTTTTTGTCTGAAAAGCCATAACAGTCACAAAGTTAACAGTGAGGTTATTATTGTTAACCACAATAACCATGCAGATATGCCCTAGTGGGCGGGTCAGCCAGTCCTCTTTCTCAGCAGAAGCACAGTGGCAGATTTTCAGACTTTTGTGAAAGTAGTAGATAAGATCGGTGGATAACATCAGTTTCTCATGCAAGTATCGCCAAATTGCCCATCACCCAACATTACGAAAATCTGGGCCAATTTAATGTGGCACTTCTTTATAATTCAGAGTAATGAATGGTGTGTTCAGGTTAGTAACTTGGGGTTGTAGTTTAGCAATGGCAGTGGAGGGAGTGAACGAAACCATGCAGTTTGTGTTGGCCACGCGTCCAAATATTGAGCAAATAAAGTCGGAACAAGAGGAATGTTTAATAGATTTTATTGCTGGCAAAGATATCGTGGCCCTACTCCCCTTAGTGTTTTTACAGCGTATGCAAATTTCATTAAGCTACACACACGTCATGGCCAAACGTTAGCGATTGGGTAAAATTTACAACTTCAACAAAGTAGCAATAGTTTCTCGATAGTCAAGAGTCTAGACCCTCTGGATGAAGCAAGGCCCAGAACAAGGGGCTGGTTTTTACCAGGCTACCAATTATCCAAATTGAGACTCGTGAATCATGATCCTGTGGGAAAACAAAATCAACTAGTTAAAGAACATGAGTTGTACATTTTAAAATGGTAAAAATAAAAAACATTGGCTATAAATGAATTTTTCCTAATCAAAAAGTATCTAAGGACAGAAAGATATTTCACAGATTTAATACATGCTTGATAGTCCCCCTCAATCACTGGATGAGATAAAAAATGAACACCTATCAGCATTAGCCATCTGGAGTGACAGCCAGACCTCTGAAACTACTTTGTTTGGGAGAATATGATGTTTTGTTGGGGAACAAAAAAAAATGCTTAATTTTTTATATAATGAATATAGGCCAATAACAATAAATGTTAAACTGCTTTCTTGCAAAGACATTTTGTACCTCAGATGAGCAACATAAAAACAGAACTATGGCAATATCAGTGTTGGAAATCCTTGCAGACATAATCATTAGTGGTTGTTTTTTTATTAGAAGCTTCCCTTTGAAATGTAGAGTAGAGTTAGGGTAAAGTACCACAAAATTGCACTGTTTACAGAAAATGTTAAAGAAATAATAATAAAAAAACTAAGATTTATAATACAATTTTAGAATTTTTTGAGTTGTAAAATAAAGAGTAATATAATATCTATAGCAAGCAGCAAAAACAAGTGTTATCCAGATGGACAGAAGATTGAGAAAATAAGCTATAATAAATGTTTATCATCCTGTAGCAAAAGGCAGGCAAGGATGTAGATTTCTGAAATATTTTACTCACAGGATGAATTGAGAGACCTGGAAACTAGGAAAGGAGATTTGTTGTTTAAGTATCACAGATGAAGATTGAGACTTTCTTCCTTTCTTTTTCTGAGTTGTACTGATCCAGTATGATCACCCATCCTAACCCCACCTTCCTTACTCACCCCAAATGTGCACATACCCACATTCACATCACAAATAAACAAAAAACATTCACCATAATAAACATATATGATCATAGCTTGTGACAGATTAGGATCCAGTACCCTGTGGTAGTTTGTTACTTAAGAAACTTGTGATTTATATATTTATATATAGACTTATATACTTCTTTCCTCTATTTAGGGAAACTATTTAACAAAAGAAATATGATATTAAAGATGTGATTTCCTCCAGGAACAACAAAAAAGCTAATGCAAATGAGATTTTTTTCTGTTGAAATATTGCCCTTAAAAAGTCAAATAAAGTGGTGGGGATCCTATCAAGGGCTCTTAGTGTTCAAGTTTTTCATTTCATTTTGTATAGTTGACTTTTTTTCATAAAGTGGTAAAAACATGCAAATTTCAGACAAAGAGAAATAAAGAAATTAAGGAAATAGGGTGACAACACCAAGAAGACACGGGGAGCTGTCTCTTTAAGAAACTGAAGAGTTGAGCATGAGAAGTTAAGCCTGGTTCTCCTGGACAGAGTGACACCAGTCTTCAGAACCCGAACACCAACCACATGTAAGTTTCTACAGATAAATCATCCAACACTTCAGCATTGTTACACAACAGCAAACACACACCCACACACATACAACATGGATAGAAATCAGATGTTACCAAAATATAAAAAAATATGACAGGATAAAGCAAGCAAACAATATGAATTGCAACATGGACCATAGACACTAGTCGTGCATGGGCTGTCCTTTAAGGGCTCATTTAGGCTTGTGTAGTGGAAAAGGAATGGTTTAGTATTGAAAACCCATTACCTCCTGAAAACATTAAAGGTGCAGGGCTTAAAGTTCAGAATGCTGTTTTAGTTTCACAGGTTGAGACTCAAACATGTCCCAAACTGACTCGAAGTCAGAAACTGTTTTCCTGTGCCAGAATCTGCAGGAAGACTAGAATCCCCTTGGTGTGTGTATGTCATTATCATTATACTCTCAGGTTTTCAAATGAGAGTATAAGTTGTAATGTTTACCTTCCCTTTAGTGGTGCCCAGATGGCATCAGGAGGCCGGGCCTGTAACAGGACAAAAAACAACTTGGTGTGCTTTTCCATGAGGGTAGAGATGGAGTCTTTGCCTCAAATATGTTGAAAAATTCTTGAACTAGGTTTGATTCCTTTAAAGAACTAGCATTATGTGCCTAGATCAGCTCATTCCTCACTGTATTCAGTTTGATCTAAATTATGCAATCCATAATGTGATGTGCAATTCCATAATCCCAGACTGAGCTTCCAAAATGAGCCCATCTCCCAGATCCAGACTGGTCCAACATCCCACCAAGCACTCTCTGAACCCAAAGCTGAAAGAATATTTAAAAAAAGGATCAGCCACTGATGTGAAGCAGAAGAAGGACCTCCAGCATCTCTCTATGTTTACAGCTGGAAGCACATACTGAACTCCCGATGCCCCAGAATACTTATTGGTGTGTTAAATGAGGGGGTCAGGGGTCAGCGTGTGTTGTATCTGCTGGGGCTGCAGAGGGGGGGGCAGCTGCAGGGGTAGAAGAGCCTCCACCATGTTGTGGCAATGTGGCGGGGGTGTTCCCTCGTTGCTGGAGGTCTCGGCCACGTCACCCCCATGGAAGAAATAGTTGCACTGCACGATGAACGTCTCGATGACGGCCTGATTGAGCTTCGTGGTGGACAGCGTGTCCCTGTTCTCAAAGTCAGGACGCATGAGGGTGGGCCAGAAACAGATGGACAGGTTGTCGGCTGTCATCAGGGTGGTCTTGCTATGCTGGCTCACCCTGACCAGGGAACAAATCCACACAACACAACCTTTAGAATAAACATGTACGAGCCATCAGATTTTATACACAAATAATTGCTGCTAGCACCAAATGTTTGTGTGGCTGTGGGACACAGGAAACGGTCCAAGAAGAATTCAAAACTTAGTAAAAATGATCCAATAAGAAGAAAACTACACTAAACCTAACAGCAGAAGTCAAGCAGTATAATGTTCATGTCTATAGTAATTAAATAATAAGATACATATCCGGGATCTAGGAGATTCTAGAGGCGTCCCTGTGTCACCCTGAAGTGAGATAAGTCACTGGTAGCTCATTGTTTATGGAGTCAGAAAGATTTTTTGCCTGTCATACGTCACCAATTTTGATTGAGCCACATGTGTGGCTTACAGAATTTCTTTTCCACACAATATACTTTAATTTATTTTCAGATACATAATTTCTTTTTGCAAATGAATTAACACAAAGCTTTAAACTTCTACAGCCGCTGGAAAAAATCTTAAAGTGTGAATCAAATATAAACCAGAGGTGTGCTTTTATTTTGAAAGGAGGGCGCTGCAACTTGTGCTGTCGCTCACGTCAAACTCGAGAGAAGGCTAGCTTTACTGTCATTTCCAAAGAGGCGGCTAACTTTACTGCAGTGACAGATGGGGGTTCTGATGCTGGCTGTCGGCTTCTATGAAACACTTCTGATAATAAAATAGAATAGAATAGAATTCAACTTTATTGTCATTGCACTGTCACAAGTACAAGCAACGAGATGTAGTTTGCATCTATCCAGAAGTGCTCTACGAGATATAAATATTTATTTACAGATGTACAAGACTATGTATGTATGGACTATAAGGGGTTATAGCAAAGAGATATAGATATTGTGTATAAATATAAATATAAATATGGGAGCTGTATGCACAGATTATACAGAATATACAGAATATACAAGAATGTTAGGGAATGGATTATATCATGTATATACAAGATATACTTGACTGTATATCTTGTATATAATATAATACAAGATAAATAATGGCAGATAATGCTAACACTACTGTAAGAGCATTAACAATGTTATTTAAAATATTCATTGCCTCACTCACTGAGTCGCTTGCAGCTATTTTTTGTCCGTGAAAACCCTCTTTTTCCTTCCTGGGGTCCAATCAGAAACTGAGATTTTAAGTTAACTTCCATTGCATGTGAGTACATGTGAGAGAGTTTGTAAGTTTTGTAAGTTCTCATTGGGATCACTGATTATTATATAATGTTTATCAAACAGATAATGCATGGAAATTATACAGTCTGACTGTATTTAAAACAGAAAAGGCACTGACCTTTATTTACATGCAACTTTTTGATCAGAGAGACAATTGATACCAACTGCTTCTTAGTGGCAATAAAACAGCAGGTTTGTGTTGCTAAGGTAAACATGTCTGTTTATTACCAAAACATTCATCATTAATATTGATGTCCTGCAATAAGGACTTATTTGGTAACATTCACAATATGAAGATAACTAGCTCACACTCAGGCTGAAACGATTAATCGTATTAATTCATTGTTGAAATAATCTACTAATTTAGAAATCAAAATCGATTAATTAACAGACTTGTAAAGTTTTAGAACAACCTGGTTCAAATTCAGTAAAAAATCTATCATGTTTTGCTGTTCAATTGCTGTTCCCCAGATCAGCCCTACACTGTATTGATTGATGCAGCAGAAAGAGCATGAGCTTTTTACATAATATTAAAATGATTTTTAGCTTCACTTTGGTGGAAATGATCAAGGTTTTACTAAATGGATGCTGTTGTTATACATTGGGAAATAAAATGTTTATTTTTCTATTCAAAATACAGGAACTGAATTATTTGTATTTGCTTTTTCTTGGGCTGCACAGTGGCACAGTTAGTTGTTTGAAAGACGACCATTGACACCTTACACAAAAGGGCAAGTCATAAAATCTCAGTCCATTGCAGAGCAACACAGAGACAGACAGAACAAACAACCATGCACACACACTCACACCTAAGGAGAATTTAGAGGCCAATCAACCTAACAGTCATGCTTTTGGACTGTGGGAAGAAGATGGAGTACCTGGAGAGAACCCACACATGCAGAAAGAACCCAAGACCTTTTTGCTGCAAGGCATCAACATTACCTGTCAAGTCAGCAGTCATCCCCATGACTGTGTAGTCTACAGAACTAAACTGAGAGACAGTTTAAAAACCTTTGCAGGTATTTCAAGTTAATTAGCTGATTAGAGTGTGGCACTGATATCTTCAATATAGAACCTTCTCAAAATATCCAAATTTTCTGAGATACTGAATTTGGGGTTTTCATCAGTTGCTAGTTCTAATCATCGACATTAAAATAAATAAACACTCAAAATATATCAGCCTGTGTGTAATAAACACAAGTTTTACTTTTTGAATGGAATTACTGACATAAATCATGATTTTTTAAATTTTATATATATATTTATTTTATATACTGTATATATATATATATATATATCAGTGGCTTTTATATATATATAAAAGCCACTGATATATATATATATATACACACACAAAGAAAGTGTAAAGGATACATAAAATATTTGAGAAAATGGAAAATGGAAGCAGCTGAAAACTTCCCCAAGATCGACACCAGGGGGCAGCAAAGCAGAAGGAGAAGCAGCTTACTGGCTTTCTGCTAAAAATCAAGCATTGATGTTCAGCTACAACCAGGACACCTCTGGGACAGGTTCACAGGGTGTTTATCTTGATTTCTTGTGTGTTTCTCACTGTGTGAAACTTTTCTTACCTGTTCAGATGTGTGATTATGTATTTGAAGATCTGGTAGTTGATGGAAGGAAACTTCTTCACAATCTCTCGCAACACCTCTAGCCGCTCAATGTAGTCCATGAGTTCTAACACACACACATGTACACGCGCACGCACACACACACACACACACACACACACACACACACAGGGAAACTGACATTTTACAAACAGCTTGTTTGTGTGTGTGACGATATGAATATCAAATTTTTTATTCATTAAAGAGTGAAATACTTATGGTCTTTATTTAATTAACATTTTGATGACTGGATCTAACAAAAAAATTAATTGTCCCAGAAAAATTTAATGCTACATATTTTAAAGCATATTTTAATGTAAATATTTTGATATATTTATTTTTTATGACTATTTTTCTAACTTTAAAGGGAACATATCATGCATGCAAAATCCACTTTTTCAGTTCTTAACGAGATCCAGGATTAGTTGAAAATGTTGGCCTAAATGCCACACTACAACACTGTTGGCTCTAATAAAAAAGTGAGGAGAATCTGGATCGCTTCCCACACCGAACACAATTTCTACATTTGTGTTCCCAACATTTTCCTCCAGAAGTCTTTAACAGGTGAGTGTTGCCTTCACAAGCTAAAAACAAATGCCATGTGGTCAGTTTTTATCCACAAAGCGCCTATGACAGAACACCTTGATAGTGAAACATGCCTCGAGAAACAGACAGCACTGGAAGGTCTTTGGAAAGCTAAAGGAGTTCTGCGGCAGTAGAACCAGCGACACTACTGCTGCCCAGTTTATGTCCAGACCAAGACCGGACCCTAACCAACTGTTACCGGACCGGACACAGAACTACAGACGCTGGAGAATACATCAGAGAAGCAGTGCTGGGAGCTCTTTTAAATGCTAACAGAGCTAGAACACTGGTATTGAAAACCACAACAGACACTGGAGGAAGACTGGACCCTAAACAGCCGTTACCGGACCGGACACAGATTAAGTCTATTGTTACAACTAATCATGAATCCTTTTTTACACATTTTTTGTGTACTTTGTCTAGGAGTGCAACATTTTTTTTAATAATTTTCTCCCAGTTCTGTGTAGATATCTTTGTACTCATTTTGGGTTATATTTTTCAGTTTGTTAATTTTTCACTTTAATATTTTTCTTGTCTATGACGTCACCGCATTTGCTGTGGATCTGCTAAACAAGGTCATGGCTATTCAGTTTTGTTAATCCAACACTTTTTTCCTTGCAGCAATTTTAAGATAAGATAAGATAAATGATTATTGTCATTGTCACAAGGACAACGAAATTCAAAAGGTGCCATCAGTCGGTGCACATGCCCAAAAACAAAAAATAACTGTCTCACAATTCACACACAACGCAAGAATCAACAAACTGGCAAAAAAAATAAAAAAAATAAGAACAGCCACATTCTCACATACATCATTTATGATGATTAATGGTTGTTTTTGATTGCATTTAGTTTTGTTATTGCTGTCGGGTAGAAACTGTCTCTGAGACGGTTGGTTCTTGTTCTGGTTGCTCTGTATCTTCTGCCTGAAGGCAGCAGTGTGAACAGAGAATGTCCGGGGTGAGAAGTGTCCTTTGTGATGTGTTGTGCTTTTCTTAGACAGCGGTCGCTGTGCAGGTCCTCCAGTGAGGGGAGAGGGCAGCCAATGATTTTTTGGGCTGTATTCACAACCCTTTGGAGAGCTTTCCTTTGAGCCGTAGTGCTGCTGTTATACCATACGCAGATACAGTAAGTCAGTATGCTCTCTATGGAGCACTTGTAGAAGGACACTAGCAGCTTCTCCTTGATGTTGTTCCTCCTGAGAACCCTCAGGAAGTTCAGTCTTTGCTGGGCCTTTTTTATCAGCTCCAAGGTGTTCATGTTCCATGTGAGGCCCTGCTCAATGTGGACCCCCAGGAAACGGAAATCAGCTACCCTCTCCACACATTGAGTTGTTGAGGAGCAGATTGTTCTCCCTGCACCACTGCAACAGCCGCTCCACCTCTCCCCTGTAGGTGGACTCGTCGTCTCCTGAGATGAGCCCCACCACTGTGGTGTCATCAGCAAACTTGATGATGGTGTTGCTGTGGTGGGCAGAGGTGCAGTCGTATGTGTACAGACAATAGAGCAGGGGGCTCAGCACACAGCCCTGTGGAGAGCCAGTACTAAGGCTGAGGGCAGTGGATGTATGTTTTCCCACCCTAACTCTCTGCTGTCGGTTGGTCAGTAAGCTCAGAATCCACATGCAGATGGAGTGAGGGAGGCCCAGGTCCCCCAATTTGTCCACCAGTCTGTGAGGGAGGATGGTATTAAAAGCAGAGCTGTAGTCTACAAAGAGCATCCGCACATAGCTCCCCTGCTGCTCCAGATGTGACAGAGCAGCATGGAGGGCTGTGATCACAGCGTCCTCTGTGGATCTGTTGGCTCTGTAGGTGAACTGGTGGTGGTCAAAGCCAGGAGGGAGAAGTGCTGTGATGTGACCCCGGACCAGTTTTTCAAAACACTTCGTCACCACAGGGGTTAGTGCCACTGGCCAGTAGTTGTTGAGGCAGGAGATGTGAGGTTTCTTGGGTATGGGGACTATGGTTTAAGATTTTAGGCAGGATGGGACTGTAGACAGGGCTAGGGACTGGTTGAAGATCCTGGTGAAGACTCCAGCCAGCCGATCGGCGCAGTCTTCAGGACATGTCCAGGGACGCCATCAGGTCCAGCAGCCTTCCTTGGGTTGACAGCCCGCAGTGTGCGCCTCACCTCGTGCTCCTCTACAACGAGGAGTGTGGTGTTGTGGGTTGCTTGGTGTAGTGTGGCTGCCTCTGTTGGCTTCACCTCAAAGCGAGCAAAGAAGAGGTTCAGCTCCTCTGCCAGCGTGGCGTCGCCTTCCGCAGCTGCGAGGTTGGTCCTGTAGTTGGTGAGATGCTGGATTCCCTGCCACACCTGCCTGCTGTTGTTGCTGTCAAGGTAGCCCTCTATCCTCCTCCTGTAGTCAGACTTAGCCATTCTGATGCCGCTCTTCAAGTTAGCTCAGGCTGTACTGTAGACGGTCCTGTCCCCAGACCTGAAGGCGGCATTCCTGGTCTTTAGCAGTCACTGGACCTCCTGAGTCATCCAGGGCTTCTGGTTTGGGAAGACCCGGATGCGTTTATCCACAGCTACAGTGTCAATACAGTTGCGCACGCAGTTGCAGCGGCTCATTGCTGCAACTGCTGCTTACATTTGAAATCTTGGAAAAAAAAAAAAAATTGTAGTCCAAGTTCAGTCCAAGTTCAGTTTTGCCAAAGTTGCAAGTAAACAAGTCAAAATGTTCAGTTCTAGTGTTTCTTACATCCTCCCGCAGCATCACAGCCTCTTCAAAATGTCTGGTTAAATTTTATTTTTCTTGGGAATGTACCCACATAAGTCAAGAAAGTCTGTTTGTTGAGCACTTACTGACCACTGATTCAGCAACCTCTTCCAATATCAGGAGGGATTTCTCAAAATACTGTTAGATTGAGGCGTCAGTTCCCTCTCTCTATGGAAACGATGAACACAGCAAAGCAATTAGCTCCAAATGACACTAAAATGACAACAAAGCTTACTTTAGACATACATTTTCTGTTGATTATGAGGTCCTAGCTGTTGTAAAATATTTTGACTTAAAACCAGCAACAGATTTTATAGGAAATAAATGAATAATTAGTTAATACAGATTACAAGACTGACTTGGAAATATCAGCTAATTATATTTAGAAATACATTTTTTAACTAACAGAAAGAGTTTTATTTGAAACCGGAAATTGAAATATGCAGTAGTTGTCTCAGCAGGTTTTGCTTTTTTTTATTTCCTCAATCTCCTCTCTGATCACTGCACTGTCTGTTCAGCTGCTACATTTTGTTTCTTTGCTTTACTTATTAAACGGACAGAAACAAAGACCAGCATCCACATGATCATTTTTGAAGCTCCTGTCTCTACAAGTAGCATTGAGACTTCTGCTTCTGTTAGCAGTGTGTGCTAGCTTTTAGCTGCTTTCTCGAGGATATAACTGTACTGCATGTTTTGAAATTAATTATTGCGTTTTGTTTTTGCAATTGGGGAACACATGCAAGTGCATTCAGTGACGTTTTTGACGCTTCGTTAGCTAACTCCTTAATTATGTTTAGACTTTGTTGTCATTCATACTGTGGCAACTTTAATATTTTAAAAGGTATCTGACATGCATTGACGCCATACTTAAACTATGGTCCATATTGTAAGTAGTTGGTATGGATCCACTTTTATAGACCATAAGTGAATCATTTACATGCGAAAAGGAAGGATTTAAAAGCATGATATATTCACTTTAATCTCAGATTTTGGAAGAAAAAATTCTGAGATTTAGCTCAGAAATGTTTATTTTGTTTGTTTTTTTCAGTGACCCTAATCCTCCTCCATACATTAAAACATGACAAGTATAATACTTATATTTGAATTATCCATCTTAGGATTACATATGTTGGAAAACTGATGCAGAGCAAGCTTTTCACTTTGCCTGACATTAACAGGAATAGAGTTTGGTTTAGTCCAAGAGCTACTGCATTTCACAACTTTACAAACAAGTAAGTAGTGTGATTTTTTTCTTCATACTCTGGATTTCTGAGTGTTTGTTGAACTTTAAACATCCAATAAAAATCTTCACCTTCAGATTTCTATCTTCTAAACCTTAAGATAGAAGTCAGAAATGTAGTAGGCAGACATTTCTGACAGCCTACTGCTGTCAGAAATGTCAGTTGTTAATGGATTATTGGTGGTTCTTACTTGCAGCTTCCACCAGCTCTGGGTGCAGGCTGTAGGGGATCAGAGGGTCAGGCAGGTCAGCAAAGAAAGCCTTCAGCGCTCCAGCAACAGCATTCACTGCCAGGTCCATCTCTCCAAAATCAATGCTGTGATCTACACAGAAAAACATGACACAGCAGCAGAGAGGGTTTATTTTTTGCAACACAACATGGAGAAATGCCGTGTCCAGAAAAGGCTTCACTGTATCTATCGACTTAAGGAGGTGTAAAGCAGACATTCAAGGCGATCATAATAAATGAGGAAAGGGTTAGGGCTCACCAAAATTGGACAATAGAAAATTGTAAAAAAGTTGCCTGGTCTGATGAGTCTATTTCTGCTGTGACATTCGGATGGTCGGGTCAAAATTTGGCGTTAACAACATGAAAGCATGGATCCATTCTGCCTTGTATCAAAGGTTCAGGGGGTGGTGGTGCAGTGGTGTGGGCGATATTTTCCTGGAACACTTTGGGCCCATAAGTACCAATTGAGCATTGTGTCAACGCCACAGTCTACCTGACTATTGTTGCTGACCTTAACCATCCCTTTATGACCACAGTGTACCCATCCTCTGATGGCTACTTCCAGAAGGATAACAAGCCATGTCATGGAGCACGAATCATCTCAGACTGGTTTCTTGAACATGACAATAAGTTTACTGTACTCGAATGGCCTCCACAGTCACCAGATCTCAATCCAATAGGGAATGGGAAATTCACATCATGGATGTGCAGCCGACAAATCTGCAGCATCTGCGTGATGCTATCATGTCAATATGGACCAGACTCTAAGGAATGTTTCCAGTACCTTGATGAATCTATGCCATGAAGATTAAGGCAGTTCTGAAGGAAATACGGGATTCAACCTGGTACTAGCAAGGTGTACCTAATAAAAGCAGACATTCTTACTTTTGAATAATATTTAAATCAAACTTTTAATTGACAAGAATAAATGATATATTGTTGCATAATATCTTTAATCTTCAGCCAGATGCTGGAGGGCATCCCCTCTGTCTATTGACTGGGAGGATGGACTCACCTGTCTGCCATGTCTGTCCACCTCTCTGTTTTCATAACAGTATGATGCCATATCCTCACACGTGATTGGCCACAGGCACGTGCAGAGAAGGAGAGGAGGAGTATTGAGCCTATTTTTCTTTATCTGTTTGTCAGGAAGCCTGCTTGTCCCACTCAACAATATATTTAGCTAAATATAACAATTTAGATTTAAATTAGTCTGGCTGCCCTTGGTCTAATAATGACTGAACATATTCTCAGTGCCTCTGCCTCCATGTTTTTTTTGTATTTTGTAATTTGCAAATTGTATTGAAAATTATTTTCCATACAAGTGTTCATCCAAACAAACTTTTTTCTAAATGTTCTATACATACCATCCAAGAGAAGCTGCACATACATTCTATACCTGCATTGGACAAAACAACTTTGCTACTCTGTATATTACCCAATCTACCCATACACTTACTAATTAAAAAGAAAAATTCAAAATCCAGTTTTCTTATCTGTTCTTCATCCCAATTTTAAATCTCTTCTCACTGAAAATGAACTTTAAGCAAACTATTTACAGTCTGTAGCACTATAAGGTTACCCCAAACCAACAGTATTATTCAACAAAGTCTGATCTCCAGGGTGAAATAAAACCCCACCAATTTTCCAAATAATTCTTAAATTTTCCAGATTCTAATTGGATGGAAAAAGTCAGCCTTTCCATAATATAAATATTGTGGATTACGTCTTCCCTTTTAGGAGCTTCTGCCTTCAGCCATTTCTTAGTAATGGCTTTTTTGCTTACTACCAACATAAGCCTATACATATATTTATCAGCTGCTCTTGTTAATCTTTCCATCTACATGTACAGATGTAGATGTACTCTTTCCATGTACAGAACGTCAAATACTCACCCTCTGCACCTGATCCATACAATTCTTTAAATCCTGCCAATAGGGTACCATGTAGGCACAATCCCAAAACACATGGAAGTGACCCGCTCTGTCTTTTCCACATTGCCTCCAACATCTTGTATCTTGGTATTTTCTTTGTGCTGGTGTAAAGAAATATCTTACAATATTCTCCCATACAAACTCTCTCCATGAAAGGGAACAAGATGTTTTCCATTGCTACCCACATATCTCCTCCCAGCTCTCCTTTGACAGTCCACAGTTAGCCTCTTTTTTCCATCTTACTTTTATGCATGTTGTATTGCTTTTCTTAAGATTTTCCAATCCTGTGTACAATTTAGAAATTATTTTCTTCCCCACCTTCGATTCATTTGCTGAAATAAACATCTTAAAATCCCCGATTCCAACTCAAATACCATTTGTTTTGGACTATAAGCCACTATTTTTTTCCTGGTGCAGTTTGGTGCAGCTTTTATGTGGATTTTTCTTCAACCACTAGGGGGCTCTTTAGCAGAAAGTGAATCATTGGAAGTCAAAATTGGAAATCAAAGAAGAAAGTGTTAATTTTCATTTAAAACAAGCACATGCTAGCAGCAGGCACGGCGGAGAAATTTCTTCAAACTCATTCCCCCTCATCATGGAAACCACACGAAGAAGTTCATATGATGCAGCTTTTAACTTGAGGGATATCGATCTGGCAGTACAGATCGATAGCTGTTGCACATAAGCTAGGTGTGAACGAGTCTATGGTTTGTTGGAGACAGAGGGCTGCGTCCTTAATAGGAGATTTATTAAGGATGCAGCCCTCTGCTGCGTCCTTAATAAATATCCTATATGTACGTTTGTTATGGACCTTTTTTAAAAAAACTTTGTGGGTGCGGCTTATAGTGAGGTGCACTCTATAGTCCAGAAAATATGGTAAATTAATCTTCTTTTTCCCCCCCAAAATATCAAACAAACAGCTTGAACATTCTGCAAAGTATGACAGCAGAAGAAGTAGTACTGTTCAGGCCAAAATAAAACACAAACAGAAATCAACAAAATGCCTGTCACAATCCTGATTCTATTGCAGCCCATCACATATTCCACGTATCTTTTTATTGAGATATTAAATTCAACAGTGTATGTCCTCTAATAGAATTGCCTTTGGGAACTGCAGTTAACATGTTCTTCAGTCACTTGTACCTTCATCCGAGATGTTCAAATCCTTGGCATACTTAATGAAGGGATTCAGATGAACTCAAACAAATCCTGTTTGCCCTTTAATACGTATGTAATCTTTTCCAGAGGGAGGGCAGATCCATTTCCATATTTGATTGGTTACTTTTTAAACAACGGTTTAACAACAATTTGACAAGTTATAATTCACACCCTTGACTGGTGCACATGGGCAGATATTATAGACTTTACGCAAAGAGTTCATCGCAGAGGCAACTAAAATCAATCAATAAAAAAATCCTTTCTGAATATGGACACTGAACAAAATGCGTCTTGCTGACTGGGAGCTGGCAGCATGTTGAAGAGTTATGGACTGGACACTTTGGAGCATCTGGTTCAGAAGAGCATTCAAAACCTTTGGTTGAAATGGCGCATTTAATTCCAGTCTCCAGTACAGACCAGAGAAAACTAAAGAAAATGCAATGTTGTATTAATCCATTTATAGTCTAAACAGAGGAGCCGGCAGTTTATCTTGAGGAAATAAATAAAGATGCATTAGTTAATTAGAGCGTAACATGCACAACTAATGCGGACGCGGCTCCGCTGCTCCAAAGAATTAAACTTAACTCATCCTGCGGTTTTAACAAATGGAGCTGGAAGACGATACCCTACCGCGCTCAGGACGAGAGCGACATGACATCTGTCCGTTTCAGAGAAGCAAAGCCACGCAAAAAAATCCTCATAAAAGCGCATGTCTGGACCTGGCACAGTGTAAAAGAAAGTTCAATTGATCGATTTGGATCAGACAGATCCAACTGACTGATGAACTAGCGCAGATTTCTATGCTGATGCGACCAGGAGGAATTTGTGAGGCTGAGCGTTCAGACCGCAGCAGGTGAAGTGCTTGTAATTTAAGTCGTTTAATTTAATTTATTATGCTATTGGGGCCACAGTCAGTGGTTTGTGTCACTACCGAGAAAAAGTTAGATGTGTTTATGTTTGATTGGATTTAGCTGAATATTAACTAAACTGCATAAAAATGCTACTAAATAGCCTATGATGATTATAATTTGTAAAATAAAATAGTACATGACCGATTTTTTTAATGCTGTTGTCAAAATGACGAAGAACAAAAAGGTCTAGCGTGACCTCTGCCTGCAGCAGTGCCACTCTCACCCCCTCCCTTCTCAATTTTCCTAATACTTTAGATCTGTTAACTGAGTTAAGCATCTCATTCACATTAAAAGAGGCCAACTTTAATACCTTTTTCTGTGTTGTAACTCTATGTAGCTCCTTATTTTCCACCTTTATACCTTGAAGGACCTTTAGACTACAGATAAACAAAGTAATAATGAACACACAACTGAACAATTTTAGAACGTTCACTGAAGAACTCGTGACTAGCAAAAGAACTTCCAAGAGTAGGGTCTGCATTTTGACCCTTTTTGAGCCATGATGATACCTGCCCAAAAAGATTTCCTCTCCCTGCCAGAGGGACTGGGCCCTTTCTGTTGCAGTTAGCGTTGTTCATAATTACTCCACAGCTCTAATGTTCACAACAAAGGGGAGAATGCCCCGACCCCAGTGAAAAAATTCCCTCAGGAAAAAATTCTGTTAATTTGACTGGAATTATCATTCACTAAACCCCCTGTTTCTCCTCTCAAACTTGAATAGACCCATTCAAAAAAACTAAAAGATCTTAAATACCTCTTTTAAAAGACAGTGGTCCTTAAATCTTATCTTGACTTCTCTCAAAACATTGCAGTCGTTGTTTGTATCCTTTAACTGTATCTCTGGGTGTCCGTCCTTTCCGATGGTCTTCCAAGTTAGGCGTCAGATCTTCTCCAAGCTGTTCTCCGCTGGTCTGGTCACCCCCACCCAGGGCCGGCCCAAGGCATAAGCAAACTAAGCACAACTAAGTTTAGGGCCCAAGGCCCACCAACAGGCCCCCTGAGTGGATCTGATTTTTTTTGTTGTAATAATTTCTATGTCATTATAATATCAAAAACACACAATTTCACCATGAGGTGATTTGTTTTCCAATAATATATATTTTTTATAATGTATTTAGGAATCATTATTTTATGGATAAAAGAAAAAAAGAAATTGCTCTTGGGGTCCCTGGTGGCCGTGGAAGGTACCTCACACTTTGTCAGTAACATGAGCTGCCGTGCAGAGCATCCAAACATCCAAAGCTCCGGTCAGAAGTTAAGTTAGCAAAACTATGTCTCAAAAAAGGAGTTATCCTTCACGGAGGGAGAAAAGAGGACGAATGGGAAAAAAAGCCAAGATAAAGGTTTGTTTTAATGTGTCTTAGTAATGTAATGTCAAGTCAAAGATTTTTAAAGCTGCTAATAGAAAATTACCTGGAACGGTCCAGTTCAACAGCTAAACATTTATTCTAGGGTCTTTGTGTATGTGTGAAACTGAGTTTAAACTTTAAATGAGTTGATTCTCATGGTGGCTCTGTATATTTCTGAGGTATTTTTGGCTTCAAACCGTGTTTGATAGGGTTTGATAAGAATAATTAAAACTTCTCAATGTTTGACATTGTCTAGCAAAATGTTTTAACGTCAGGCTACATAGCTGCTACATCGATGAGCTGCTCTACGCTGTAGTTGTGGATTTGTTGTTTGCTGCTGAGCATAATCATTTTGTGGCTAAAACAAACATTATTTTGACATCAACTTCTGTGTTATGTGACACTTCTGTTAAAATCATTTGAAGGCTCAGAATCAGTCCAGTACCAGTACTGGTCCACATTCTCAGGGGAGAAAGACTCACCAGGTATAAATTACATTTTTAGCTATTGGAGTTATGCTTAAGAGAAATTTATTTAATCAAAGAATCTCATGAAAATGTGTGTAGGGCTGCACCGATTGCAGTTTTCTGGCCAATCCCTGGATCTTTAAAGAGCCTGACCTGCTGATTTTGATTTTGGTTGATATGAATATTTTTTGTCTGAAATGTCGCTAAAAATAGCTAGAAAGTCACTTAGTTGGCAACAGTGGGGTGAATATTGTTAACTGCAAACGTGCAAACCTGACCCGATTGATTTTTAAACCTTTGCTGATGAAGATAAGATCAGGGGATAAGATGGGCTTCGCGTGTAAGTATCGGCCAATCACGATCCCCAAAATTAAAGAAATCGGCGCCCAGAAATCAACTGGTTGATAAATCAGTTGGCAAATAAATGTATCCTATATTACTAGAGGTGTGCCAATAGATCGGCCACCGATCATAATCGGCCGATTTCCATGAAAAAGTGTATGTGTAGGGTACTGTCTCTTGTTGCCGATCACCAAAACAATCACGTTTATCTCACTTCGCAGCCTGCGTGTGCAGCTTATCTCATCTTTCCTTCACATTGCGCAACCGCGCAGAAACAAATCTTGTCGTGTGGAACTTTAACGCTCTGAGAGTGAATGGGGAAGTTTGCACGTTGTGGAGGAAAATTACCTCGGGGGTTAAGCACGTCAAAATGCATCAACACAACGAATCTAATATGACATTTAAAAAACAAGCACTTGACGGAGTTTGGCTACATCGAGGCTCAACGCAAGGAAAAACATGACATCCGGAGTGGCCAGATAGCAGGTAAAGCAGCGCACAACTACAAACACTCACCCATATTAGCATGATGATCAGAAAGCTAAACAAATAACCCGAAAAATAATTCAAGTCTTTGAGCTGACGGTGAAAGACGCTGGATCCGCTCTTGCTGTTGAACCGCCACTACGCTCTACTGCTAGTAATATTTCACATACGGAGCGCATTTTCTGCTCCTCCCGGAACGTCTGCTGAAATTGCAGCATGTAACGTAAACAACAATAACAACAACAAGGATTTCACATATTAAAACTTTCGCTATGTCCAAACATGAGAGATAATTTATGTATAAATAAATAAATAAATAAATAATAATCAATCTCCTCTCCTTCCTCCTCTGTTCTGCAGAATTACTTCGCTCAGTCAGAAACAACCAATCAGAGCCAGCATTAATCAGCTAGCCATGCTCTCAGGAAGTTTTGATTCAGTAAACCATGATTGTTTATTTTGATGCAACCTGCATTGGACTTTGAATGAATGTTTCTCTCTTTTACATTATTTGATATAGGCAGTGTGTGATTTATTTGACTCGTGTATAATTTAGGGTACAGAGAACCTTACTGTTAAATGTTGTTTAACTGGTTGCAGGTTTTCCAGTTGTTCTTTTGACTGAGTAGCTTCTGTATTGTGCCTGCAAGTATGTTGCATGTTTATGTTAATTAGGTGAATTTATTACCAGATCATTTTTTAATTTTGCCAGATCACATAGTATCATTTATAACTAACGCGAAAAATAAACAGTCAAATCAGGTGATCGGCTAAGATCAGTGATCGTATCGGAATCGGCAGCAAAATCCTGATCGGAGCATCCCTATATTTTATACATGTATATAATGTAAACAGCACTGCCTGAGATGCAATACGTTTATAGCAGGCTCTGAAGCTCATAAATTTTGTCACTATAGATCTCGATGGTGAATCCGAGTAGGGATGCAGATCTAGAGCCTAATGAGTTCTAAATCTGGAAGGTCAAAGACGGCTTCTGACCGAGTTTCTTTCTCAAAATGTTCTCTATAAATTCCGTCATCGATCCGACTCCGTCCTCTGCACCCTCCTTGAATCCATGAATCCAAACATTCTCCCTCCTTGAACGTCCCTCCTGATCCACAAGCTGTGTTTCAAACTGTTTCTGTAGCTCCAGGAGCTCAATTGTAGCATCCTCAATGTGTTACAAACGCTCCTCCTCTTCTTCTATGCATTATCAATCTGGTGTTATGTCGATCAGCGTTTTCCCATCAGACACGGTCTTGTGCAAAATCCTGTTCCCCTGTGAAAATCTGTTCCCACTGCAGCCAGAGAGGATCCGTTCATGTTCATGGCACTTCTGATCCATTTCTCGGTAAAACAACTCATGTAATCATCATGTCAAGGTTGTAACATTCAGTTTAGTCGGCTGCTAACAAAATTCTAAACTAAATAAATACACGAGGTCTTGTGTGGAGGTCTCCTTACACTGTTTTGTGTTGTTTTTTTAATGGTCAAGAGAATCGTTTTTTTTCCTACTTTTGTCACTCCCGCTTGACAAAAAGAGTAAGTCACTAAACAGTTTTCCAACACATTTTGTGAATTTATCATTTTTCATAGCTAATATAAGAGGAGGGAATCTGGCTAATAGCAGGGCATGAAGATTAGACTTCCTGAAAAGACGAGAAAATCCCCTTCTAATGTAAAATATGACAGATTACTGGATAAAGGAAATTTCTAGTTATTTTTTCACAAACTCTGCAACTCTGCTTATTCCTCTCATCATCAACAACAAATCCTGTAATTGTGGTAACATTTGCTCTTTATTTGCCAAAGTTATGAGGGGGAACCATATATTTTAGCTGCCTGAAATAATCCATTCCCCCTCTATGACATGGGAACAAATTAATTTGCCAGCATTTCACACAAGAACGGTTCCCGCTGTGTCTCCTTGCTGGCGGCAAAATATGCGCGCGCTTGTATGCAGGGGCGCTGCCAGGAATCTTGGGCCCCATGACAAAAAATTAAATTGGGCCCCACACGCAGTTGCTGTTACAATTTTTGAGTCTATCTGACCCATCAAAAGCGTCACAATTTTAAAGTCTTGCAACTGCCTTGCTTTCTTTGGTCCAATACTGATAACTAGCACAATATTTACTGCTCATGAATTTTACATGCAACAGTCCACATACAGTTTACAAATAGGTTGCTTAAATTTATTCTATTAGTTTTAGAATAATGAAATGTCTCTCCCCACCAGCAACAGTCATAGACAACGTGCAAAATATACATGAAGCAATCCAGACTTCTCAAAAAATGCTATGTATTTGCATTTTATTCAAGCTGCAGTATATAACTTTAATAAAATATATTTTCTCCATATTTGTTAAAGCTGTCACCATGTCATCACAGTTTGTTATGAGACAGATAATCTGTGAAAACACCTGCTCCCTGAACTACTATTACTGGCTAACGTAATGCAACATTCCAACCAAAACAACCAATCAGAACCAGTAGGACAGTCTTAGCGCTGTCAATCAACCTCATTCACTCACTGCTAAATGTGCTAATGGTGGAAAAACAACTTATCACTACAGGAAAAATGTTTATCTGCTGTCATTGGTAGCTATGCTAACTAGACTGAGCATTCACAACAATCGACACTAGCTACAGTATAGCACAGTAGAAGGGGATGGAGGATGAGCAGCCACATGAGATTGTGATTGACAGAACTAAAACTCTCCTGTCTCTGATTGGTTGTTTATAGATAGCACTGGGAGAAGGCAGAGGAAATAAGTGTTTAACAGATTATCTCTCATGCTATACTCATGTTAAAACATAATGACAGTTTTAACAAATATGTAAAAAAAATGTTTTTTATAAAAGTTACAGACTGCAGCTTTAATTTCACTTAGGAGGGGACGGGTCAGGAGGGACGTGGGTTAGAGCTGCTGATGAGTGACCGACTCATCTGTTGTTAAGTGGAAAAAGATACAGGTACAAGTTAAATATATGAATATGTTGGTAATTTCTTTCCTTAATTCATTAAATGTTAGTGAAATGGAGGCAAGCAGTATTCTGTAGCTAAGCTAACTATGCTGAATGGTTGATAATCTCACACAGAGGTCTACAGACCTCTTGGGGGTGGGGGGGGGGAGGGGGGGGGGAACTGGGTTACAAATTGACACATTTACCGTTTTCTCTCTCTGTCTCTCTATTTTTTGAAAACCTAACTTTATTATTTTTCTTAGCATCATAGTAACAGCCACAGTCGTTCTTGTTTTCTGCTGTCTGCTGCTGAACATGTCACAGTCATGGTTTTAGGCTTAATGTTTATTTTGTTATTATTAATAAGTGATTGCTGTGGTACGAGGAGAAAACTCTAAACAAATCGCTGCACTTTACTGTATGGCTAGCTAGTTGTTACTGTATCTTACTCTGCAGTTGTGGAGTCACAATGTCTGGGATCATGAGCGCCCCCTACCATGAGGCAGGAGAACTGCTTGCCTCACCTCGAATCTGTTCTCTGCCATTTCTGATCTCTTCTCAGCACAGGAAACACGTTACACACACAGTTAGTGACAAAAAACGCTGTACATTATATACATAAGCTAAATTATGGAAAACCAGTTCATATATTAAATGTTTTTAACCATTTTATTGGCAACAAACAGACAGGAGGAGCATGCTCCCATAGAATGGCATCCAGTGAGGTTAGAGAGAGATTTGATCAATCCCAGGTGAGGCTCAGCTCACTGCTGCCTCAACAGCTGCACTTCCAAGCATTTGAATGGGAAAATGCAAAAATTCAGTGATTTTGAAGAAAAAATAATCAAAATTGGTTAAGCTAAATAAAAAATAAATGCTTTACAGTACAAATCACAGGGTGAAGATAGCAATATAAATTATTTTATCATATTTTTCCATTTTGACAAGTGAGGCTCTGCCTCACTTTCCTCCCCTGACTGCACATCACTGATATATATATATATATGTGTGTGTGTATATACACACATATGTGTGTGTGTCTGATGAGTGCACAGTTGCAAAAAGGTGAAAAACGTCTGACAACCTATCCGAACCATGTTGTTTGAGCTTTTACGGTGTCCTACATCTGTAGTTCTCTAGATAAGAGGGCTGAAAAGCACGCGCGTATTTTGGGCGGTGTGGAGCGACGAGGAGATGCAGGATGAACCGTATCTGATGGGGAAACGCAGATCGACGCAACACCGGCTGTTGGCAACTTTAATTTTCTCTTTAATTTCTTTTAGAGTATCAGAGTTTTCTTGACGGAAGTCTCGCAACTCTCGAAGAATCGTTTCCAAATATGCCATGTTAAAGGCAGACGGACCTCTTTAGGTTCAACAATAGGCCCTCTGTTGCTTCTTTAGCTAAATCAGCTAGACGGTAACGAAGCTAACATTTCGTTACCGTCTAACTTAGGTTTTTGCCGTATTTTCCTGTAATTAGAGTAAATACCCCTTTTGAAATATCATTTTCCAGACTTTTTGTTGATGAATTGTCAGATTAATCTACACCACTTCACTTGGTTTGTGAATAAAAATATGGAGCCCTCTAGGGGATATGGGGCCTATTTTTTTATTTTGCATTACCTCGCAAAAGATTTTGCGTTCTCTCGCAATAATGTATTGATTAGTTCATGTGTCATAATTAAATACTGTAAGAATTTCTTACGGGGCCATTGTACTTTCTGCGATAACATAAGGTTTTCGTAAGGTTTCATGTATGTTAATATCTCGTTGTGAAATATCTGACATTTTATATATTTTTCTTTAGGATAGAAATGCACCACAAACCTATGATATAAACAGAAACTTTCTGTAAGAAAGAGAGAAATAAAAATACAGCCAAAGTATTTGGACTATTTCTGAGTTATTATCACAGGGTAACAAAATTATCTGACAGTTTTTATTGTGTCTCTTTTATGTTGGTAGCCTGAATGGTTTAAAGGGCCGTTTTCATGTGCAGTTCCATCGCAACCTTACACAAACAGACAAAAATATGCAGTGAATAAATCGATTTTCAATCTGTTTTTTGCATCAAAGAGTTCAGAATAAACACTGATTCTCTTTAAACGGGTATAAATTTGAAACTGACATTTATGACTGTTGTCAAGAAAACTGGCATAAGGGTATGAGATCTTTCCAGGCACACGCAGAAAAAGGTGCATAATGGCTTGGAAGAAATAAAGTAATCTTGTGGTTTGATTAAAAGTTAATTAAGTTGAATATGTCTGAATAATATGAGTATAAGTAATCACTCAATAACTTTCTGCAAAGAATCTCTGATTAAGGATCTGTAATGATTTAACTATGTAATGATTATGTTTAATGATTTATTGTCAATGAATATGAAGTTGAAATCATTTGAAATTAATTCAAACAGGTTTAACAGGTTGAATGTGTTTACTGAGTTGTAATAGAGGAAAGTGAGATATAGAAAAGAGGGGAATGCAGTACAGCCCTGAAAACAGGAAATGTCGCAAGCAGTTCTGAACAGATGGCCAGGGCGCACAGGATGGGTGGTGCGGTGAGTTTGGCTGAAGCAACAGGTTTGGGAAAGTACGGACAGGTTGGGAAACGTTGGGGACTTTTTCACGAAAAACAGCAGATGTTCAGGAAGTCACGTAGACCAGAAGCTCCCCATACACATACATGGTGGAGAAGTGTATAAAAACGGGCTGCAAAGAGGAACCGACCGTTCCCAGTCCGGCGGCGCAGAAGAAGAGACAACCTGCAGGAGCAGATTGAGCTACGGACCGCACTTCAGAACTACGGGGGAGCTCGGACTTCACACCGCCAAGAAAGGACTGGGTCCCATCGCCCCATCTCTAGTTCTTCATTCGACCGTCGGTCTCGTCTCAACCCAGCAATTTCAACTCTGCAACAAGACTTGGAGGAAGGACAAAGGTCCCTCAGGGATGAGGAACTGGGTTTTGCAAAAGGATTCGGACCCGTTCTGCTTTGTTTCCTTTCTAAGGAGGATTTTTCCACACAAGGCAAAGACCTCAACCAAGGATGCTAGAAATTCCTGTTGCCAAAAGATCCACCATCGTCTGGGTATGAGTTGAATCTGCTCATTGAAATTCCATTTCAGAACGTGCGACTTAAAGTTAGGGAAAGGAGACAGGGTAGTAGGATTGTACATGTAAATTTTATTACACTGTTTTTGAATTATATACGATTGATTATTGATTTGTATGTCGCATATCCTTGCTTAAGCTTGCTTAATAAATTTATACCATAAAATTCTAATGAGGTTGGTGGACATTGGAATTAATAGAGTCATTTAATCTTTGTTCAGTTCCTTTAATTAAGGTAAAACTAATGTACATGATTCCAGTAAATAGGAGGCTTCATAATTTCCTTTGGTGAGAATAAATAATGACCCTGGGACTTACATCTAAGTCACTAAACATAATCTAGCCGGTTCCAAGTGCAAGTTATGATTTAGAAAGTGGGCTACCGTTAACAGAAGTGGTTATTGGAATTATGCAGCTGTGAGGGCTACTCAGCTGATTGTTTCTTAACTGTAAAGGGTCATAACTTCTGGATTGGAGGTAGTTAGAGCTAGACGAATCACTTTCGCCACCAGTTTAAATAGATTATCTCTTATAGAGTACTTTTAGGGTAATACCCAGGTCTCAGAGATTTTCCGGACCTGTTAGACAGAGAACTGGTCAGTAGGCAGCCCTGGGACGTAGTGAGGAGTGGGCGGGGCTGACTATTGCAGGATAACCTTCATGGCGCCCAACGTGGGGCGGCGCACAACTGAGTAGGCGGGCCCCAAAGATACCAAGTCAGTAAAAACAGATGTGAGACTCTGAATAGCTCACTTGGGTTACTAACTCTTAGGGAAGAGAGTTAGTGGTGACTGATAAGGCCATCAGTCACAACCCTTGCAGTAACTGTATAGCATACAGGTGAGGGAAAGCTTCTACTGAGGATAGAATGACCAAATCCAGACAGTGAAGCCAGTAGCCAACACAGCCTGGACCCATCCCTACTCGAAAGCGCAAAGAGAGGCTTTGGGGGATAGGCGACTCGAAGAGAAAGACAACTATGAGCGAAGAAGAAGAAGGAGGGGAACTGGATCCCCTGCAAAAGCCAGCAATGGGACAAGGGGCAAGCGACATCAGCCGGGACTGGAGGAATAATCAATCCAGTCTTTCCAAATCCACGTTATTACAATTTCCTGTGAAGCTGATATTACTCGGTGATGGATTGGATTCCTGGACTGAGATAAACAAGAAGGCTTTCTTTGAATCTCACTACACCCTCGACAAGGAGGTGGCTCAGAGAATGATGAAGCACTTAGTGCGAACTCAGATATATTTTTGTACCCAGCTTGAGAGTGGCCACCGACTGGGGGTCGTCCGATGCCCGGTGCGGGTGGCTAAGAAAACAGAGGTTAAAGAATGGCTGGAATGGTTCGCTGATCTCCTTGAAAAATGGGAATTTGGCAAACTGCGAGTTATCTACAGCCCCTCCGAGAAGTATGACCGCGTAGTAAAAACAGCTACCTTGGCGGCGGGCATCGACGGAATCCTGGTGGACCCAAACGCCAAGGGGGTGAGCCAGTACAAAGACTACACTGAGGCCATGCAGAGACTTTCAACCTACAAAGAAGGCAAGGAAAAGGAGCAAGCCCTCGAAGAGGCAGGGTCGGAGGTGGCTGAGCCCCCGTCCCGACTCCCCAGCAGAACCACGACACCGACTCGCCAGCAGAAGCAACCTCCGAGGGATCTGATAGACCTGACGGGCGGCAGTGACGACAACGACGGCGGTGACAGCAACGACGGCGGTGACAGCCGCGATGGCGGTGACGGCAACGACGACAACGACGGAGGCATCCCTGCTCAACCGGGTCCATCGCGGAACGAGGACACCCAACCTGCACCAGCCAACGAGGAAGACCCCGAGGGACAGCTCGTCGACAGTCTCACTAAGGAGCAGTGGGCAGTGATGGAGGAGGCGGCCAAGGACTGGTCCCCTCGACAAGGACAGGGGCCCGGGTTTCATCCCCGAGTCCACAGCACGGAGAGGAGGCATCTACTACCACCTTCAAGGACCCCAGCGGCCAGCAGTTCCGACGAGGACGAGGAGGAATCGGACGAGGAGCAGTGGGGCCCCGGCCGCCCCAAGAAGAAGACTCAGAAATCGGACACCTGGAGGATGGCCCGAGAATTGGCCGAAATACCACCAGGGACCGTCAGCATAAGACTGCAATCCGGGCTCATGATTTATCAGTTTATTGGAGGGATATGGGATCTTGAGGGTGATGGACTAATTGTGTTCACCAACGACAGATACAAGATCCACAATAAAAACTTCCGACGCAACCTTAAGAACCAAGCAGGAAAGTGTTACAAAACAGATTCAAAATTGCTGGAAGCCTCCTGTAGTGCAGCAACTCGAGGAGACGTAATAATAATGAAAGGCCATAACCTCCCTTATGGTGCTGTAATCCTAGTCCCGATTGACGTTTACCAAGAAGGAGAGAGTCTGGAGGAATATCGGAAGAAGATGTGGCACGGACTCGAGCGGGGCCTGACGGCAGCCAGCAACGAATGCATGAGAAGAGTGATAGTGAGTGTACAAGGACTGAGATCGCCGGATCTGCCAAGGGACACCGCCAGATCAATTGCGGAGAACGGAGTGGTGAATATAGCCAAGACCAACAGTCATTTCTTTGTGTTCAAAGAGGTGGTGGTGGTGATTGACCCCCGTCTGCATCGACTCCGCACTGAGCAAGGGGTGAAATTGGCAGCTGAGATGGAGGAACAATGCCGCATTAGCCATCCATCGCAAGGAATCAAGAAATATCCCTTAAAAATTCCCCAGAGTGAGGTTTCAAACACCACCCAGATAGGTAAAACCAAGGCCGTGCAGCCACCCAGGATAAAGATAAAGGAGGCACCTGTTGAACCAGGGTTCTCCGCAGCAAGGTACGTTAAGGAGTTCTCGTTTGAAGAGAGCCGCAGTGAACTGAAAAAACCCAATGCGGGAAAAGTTAAGAATAAGCAGCCGACGGTCCCGAAAGAAGAAGGACCGATGAAACCAGCTAAGATTCGACCGCTGAACTCCCCCAGGAGAGAACCTCTTCGACAACAGCGGTATGAGGACATCAGCGACTCGGAGGACGAAGAGGAGCAACCGGAGATCGAACATCCTGGAGAAGAGGAAGAGGAGAGCGATCACGGCAGCGTCTTCTCCGACCCAAAGCAACTACCGGCCGAACATAAGACACTCCGAACAGGACAGCACCGGGGTAAGAAGAAAGAAATAGAAACCTTTGACATCGAAGGATCTTCTGAGAGACTGGCAAGAGACGTGACCTGGGGTCCCGTGCAGGCTAAGGATGGACGGCGTACGTATGTACCAGAGGTCGGCCAAACCGAGTACCAGATCCCGGCAGGATGGGCCAGCAGATTGGGAGACCGTGTGCTGCTCGAGGTGGAAGCGACAGTCGGAGAATGGGCTAACATCCTGATGACACCATCCTGCTCTACACTGATAGCACACTATTCCCTGACTACCAACTTCAGGAATGCATACATTGGAATTATGTATGATGTGATGCTGCGACGACTGAAGAAAGCCGCCTTCAAATACTCCAGGGAGGCTCGACAGAAGCTGGACGAAGTGTCGGCTGATGAAGAGGAACCTCAGGCGACGTCTTCGGAGCCAGGACCACAGATCCCGGTGAGATCACCAGGGGCGTTGACTCAGCTACCTGCCACTAATACGGGACAGGATGCTTACGCCGAATTGAAGAATCTAAGGCTGGTAATTAGGAGTAAAAACGCAGACGAAAACAATGAAGAATATCTAAAAGATGTTTGGCCAACCGTGCTGTCTACCACCAACCATGAAGGAGCCAAAAAGTTGTGGCTGACCAGCGTGACTGCGGACCCGATGGTTGGAACAGATTCAGCACAGAGCAACTATGAAAGGCTGGTGTTGGAGGACATGGATGATGAAGAGTCCCAGGTGAAGAGAGCCAGAGGACGGCTGGACAAGGGAAGCCGGTTGGAACCGCTGTGGCACACACTTAAGCAGACCGTTTCCCCTGCGAGATATGTGAAAGTACTGCGTGAGGTGACAAAAGGACGCAGAGGAGAGATCGTGTTCGTGAAGTTGCCAGTGAGAAGCACGACGGTCGCTCAGATGGATGTAGCGGTGCAGGGATTCGACCTGGAACAACAGTACTACGAGGACAAAAGGAAGAAGGAGGCTAGCCAACCGGCAAAGCCACCTGGAAGGGTTAACATCAGACAACCATCCAACTTCCAGGGTAGACCGTTCCAGCAAGGAGCACCACCATCCAACTTCCAGAGCAGACCGTTTCAACAAGGAGCACCGCCACCCAACTTCCGGAACCGACCGTTCCAGCAGAAACCACCAGGACCACAAGGGAAACCGACCAACCCTCCGGCTTCATCAAACCAGCCAGGAAAAGGTCAGTTCCTGACAGATGAGGAGTATAGGAAATTGAGCCCAGAAGAGAGGACGGCCCTCCGTGAGTCCCGTAAAGCCGGGGCCGGAGGGTCACCAAAGTAATGGCATCCAGGTCGCGGGTCATTTTAGAAAATGCCTACTGGGAAGGGGACGAAATCTATGCTAAAGTGGAAGGAGTGCCCTACCTAGTGGACACCGGAGCGGAGGTGTCGATGACCCGCAAAGACCTAAAAACAGCAGGACACCTGAAGGTTCAGTTTGCCAATGGGAAAATAGAAGAAATGCCATATGGGACCTGGAAAGGAGTAGTATGGGTGAAAGGTCCCTACAATCTCCTCACAGTAAAAGACTTAGACGAACTCAGTAAAAAGAAAAGCACACATCGCAGACTGGAGCGAAGACTGACAAGCCTGAAAGCAAGATTGGTGAAAGTCGGCCCGACCCAAACAGGATCAGAGAAGCAAGACTGGTACAAACCGGTCGACATACCAACGGTGACAGAACAGAAACTTGAAGAGAGTGACTTCTCCCCAGCTGGGAAAGAGAAGCTGCGTGAGATCATCGCTACGGCGCAGGTGGCACGGTTCAAGAACGATTGTGGAGATTTGGGCCCAAAGTTTGTTCATCACATCGAAGGTGGGGTTCATCCACCTGTTCGGCAGTACCCGTTGAACCCAGGAGCAGTCGAGGAGATGGACAAGATCGTGAAGGAACTGGGCGCCCTAGAGATCATCAGAGAGGAGCTCAACCCGATCACCAACAGCCCCATCCAGGCGGTGAAGAAACCTGAATCGGCTGGAGGGGGTTGGAGGCCAGTTATCAACTTCAAGGCCCTGAATCGGAGAACAATAGCAAACCGAGCCAGTTTGATCAATCCACAAGGAGCGTTGAAAACTCTTCGAGTCAAGAAGTTCAAGTCATGCATCGACCTAGCCAATGGATTTTTCTCTCTACGCCTCGCCAGACAGTCGCAAGGTAAAACTGCATTCACCCACAAAGGCAAGAGCTATGTGTGGCAAAGGTTACCCCAGGGATACAAGAACTCCCCAAACGTGTTCCAGTCAGCAGTGATGGAAGTATTGGGGGACGTGGGTGCAACTGTGTACATTGATGATGTTTTTATTGCTGATGACACAGAAGAAGAACACCTAGAGAGGCTACGAAAAGTGGTTGAAAATCTCACCAAGGCAGGTTTGAAGCTAAACCTCAAGAAATGTCAATTTGGACAGTTCCAAGTGAACTATCTGGGTTTCCAAGTCACGTCGGACTTGGGACTCTCGGAGGGGTACAGAGAAAAGCTGACGAACATTCAACCACCACAGTCAGAAAATGACTTGCAGAAAATATTGGGACTGTGCAACTATGTCAGAGACCATGTACCCAACTATCAGAAATATGCCAAACCTTTGTACCACTGCCTGAGGAAAAGTGAGGACGATGAGAAAGACGGAAAAAGGCCCTGGGTTTGGACAGCAACCAATCAACAGAACCTAGAGGAACTGAGAAGGGCCATTCAAGCAGCTGTGAGATTGGAGCCAAGGAGTTTGTCAGAAAGACTAGTGGCAGAGATCAGCTGCGAGAATGACGATGCCATGATCAAAGTGAGTAACGAAAATGGAGGCTTGGTTACCCTGTGGAGTTACACCCTAACTTCTGTTGAAAAGAAATACCCGCAGGAAGAGAAAGAGCTAGCGGTGTTAGCCCGCTATTGGGGTGTGCTGAAAGATTTAGCACAAGGACAACCAGTTAAAGTCATCACACAAAGCCAAGTTCACAAGTACCTAAGAAAAGGGACTGTGGAAAGTACTAAAGCAACCAATACTCGGTGGGGAAGATGGGAGGACATCTTGCTGGACCCGGAGCTTGAAATTGGGCCAGCACAACCCACCAGCAAGAAACGAACACAAGAGACACCTGAAAAGCCAGGACAACCGGAATGGACAATCTACACCGATGGATCCAGAAAGGGGTCCGACCAGTCGGCATACTGGGGATTTATTCTGAAGCAGGATGGCAAAGAGAAAAGCCGCCAGAAAGGAAAGGCCCCCGGTAGTGCTCAAGCCGGAGAAGTGACGGCAGTACTGGAAGGATTGCTGGAGCTGGTGAAAAGGAAAATCAAAAGTGCCAGGTTAGTAACCGACAGTTACTACTGTGCTCAGGCCCTTAGAGAGGACTTGGCCATTTGGGAAGAAAATGGTTTCGAGACAGCAAAGGGCAAGCCAGTGGCACACAAAGATTTGTGGAAAAAGATTGCTGAGCTGAAGCTGCAGTTGGAGATAGAAGTGCAGCACCAAAGAGCACACACGCATGAGGGAGCTCATTGGCGTGGGAATGATGAAGTGGACTGTTATGTCCAACAAAGGAAGATCGTCTTTGTCGGTACCGAGAAGTGGGACAGAACTCCCAAAGGACGGGAGGTCCCAGAAGAATACGTGGTCGAGGTCGTGCGGAGCGTGCATGAGGCCCTTGGACATGCAGGCGTGCGACCTACCCGTAAGGAACTGGAGGAGCAAGATCTTTGGATCCCAGTGAAACAAGTCCAACGCGTGCTAAGGGACTGTGAAGTGTGTGGTCAATACAACGCAGGTCGCCGAGGGCAGCGGATGGATGGGTTGTCCATCAAAAGCACGGTCCCCTGGGGCTCAGTCTGCATGGATGTTGCAGGTCCCATGGGGATAACAGGAAGGAGAGGTGAAAAGTACCTCTTAGTGCTGGTGGATTCTATGTCGGGGTTTGTAACTACAAAAGCAGCCAGGAAAGCAAACGGCAATAGCGTTGTCGGCATGCTGGAACAAGTATGCAGTGCCCTGGGAATCCCGAAAGAGCTGCGCACGGACAATGGGACTCATTTCCGTAATTCACAGGTTGACCAGTGGTGTCAGAAGTATGGAGTAATGCGAGTTTACTCGCCACCCTACACCCCACAAGCTAACGGAGTGGTGGAACGAGCCATAGGGTTAGTGAAAAGCTGGATAGCTAAAAATGCTAACACCAACAGTTGGAGCACCCAAGCGGTGGAAATAGGGCAGGCCCTGAACGACAGAAGCAGAGCCGAAAGACCCGCCCCTGCGATGGAACTCAACCAACGGCCGTTCACCACGAAGGAAGTGGGGCGGGGCTCCAGCGACAAAAAGGAGAAGCTGACGCCCAGAGTGCCATTCCGAGAGGGACAGCGCGTGTGGGTCAAAGCAAGAGAGCAATCTGTACATGCAGCAGTAAAACCCAAGTTTGAGACAACTGACATCGTCAAGCAAGTACTGGATAGGAACACAGTATTGCTAGAAAGAAAAGGGATCCAGGGAGTTGAGCAGCTCAAGCCAGTTCCTGACTAAAGTGAAACAGAAGCCGGTGAAATGGCCAGTGAATCATGTACCATTCCACCCTATCTCGGACTGGCCACCGTGAAAGGGGTGGTTGTGATTAGAAGAACACCTTCAGGGATTTGGGCAGGACGAGCCCTGAAGAAATTGGATTGGGCTAAAAATGGAGTCCTGTCGGAGGAGAGAGAGATGCTGGTTTGGGGGAAAGCTAAAAGCGGCTGTCCGGTCTGTTTAGCCGACCACCATCTCCCCATTATCTGGGAAGGACCGGGCCGTGAGAAGCCAAGACACCAGGGGGCTACCGCAGAGATGCTACAACACCTTCGCGTCTCCCCGGTCACGGTATTGAACAATACAGTCTGTGGGAACTGCCGAGTGGGTTATCTGCCCCGGCTTAAGTTGGAAACCCAATGGGGGTGGCTCAAGGAAAAACCAAGAACTTGTTATTGCACGTGGGACGGAGATGAGCTACACCACTGCCCTGTGTGCAAGGAACAGCTGAGGAGCGGAGAGGTAACACTGACAGGCGAAGCTGAAGGGTGGCAAGTGACAAGGTTTTACAGCTCGCTGCGATATTACAGAACCTATGGGCAAGTGCAGCCGAACTATGGGAGCTCCATACCGATAATATTACCAGGACCTTCCGCCCCTCCGAACACTCCAGAGGAACTGGACCCATGGGTGTGGAAGAGGGAAGAAGGGCCCCATGATGTCCTGTGGGATTCTGTTCAAGCCGCCTGGCCATATGACGCTGCTAGAGCATCCCTGTCATTTCCACCATTGAATGCCAACCACTCTCCTGTGGTCTTCCGGGTACATCGGCCTCATGCATACCAACCATCAGCTGAGGAGCTAAGTGCACTCCCAGATGACGCCCGAGAGCAAGCCGTTAACGGTGGATGGACAGGCCCCTCGGAACTGACCACCTGGGCACATCTAATTTTGGAGGTCATCAATGACTGCACGATACCCATAGTGGATCTGCCGGATGTACCAAGGGAAGATGGGGTGCGCAGCTCGGATATGTATTACTACACCACTGAGGTGGACGGATGGGGCAGCAATGCGGTGAGACCAAAGGAGAAGTCTTGCCTGTACTGGGTGACAGCGGAATCCCAGTTTCGGGATGGAGTTTTGCAACACCCGGGAGGCGTGGCTCACAGGGCGGGCACGCCCTCTGATCCTAGCACCTCCTGTCAGGTCCAGCTGTCAGTGCGCATGATCACCGTCCCCTATAAAGGGATCTACTCAGTCGGAGCAGCCATCAAAGTGGTACCAGACGAGCAGACTCACGCCACCGTGTCCAGTACGGAGCCGGAGCCTCCCAAGAAGAAACCCAAAACTCACGCCTGGCAGAAGCTCGCCTCAGCATTTCCATGGAGAAAGACAAACCAAGACTGATGGACGCACCGGAAGGAGGAAAACGAGTCGTCGAGTCTGCAGGTCAGCAAAAAACCAAAAAACGAAAGGGGAGACAGTGTTTTGTGACTAGATTGTTCAAAGTGGGGGTTGGAGTCTCATCGGGACTATCAGACAGAGGCCCGTTTTTAAAACTCCCTACCACCTCCATTCTACTAGATATGCCAAGAGAAGATTTCACTGTTTCCAATCCGCTCACCGAGGCCTATTTTCTCAAGTATCTCATATATCTCCGACCCACCAATTTCCAAAACGTAAAACAGGTGGGGGAAAGTGAAGAATACACGACTCCCCCTTCCACGAAGCCACATTTATTTATCCCTACCGCACCGCCTGCTTGGCAAGGACGAGGGTCCGGTAACACGGTCCATTATGCATCAACTTCACCTATGTGCCCAAGATCCTTGCCATGGACTTTTAATACAGTGTATTTCAGGGTACGGGGGATCGAGCTACGGATTAGGTGGGGTCCCCATTATCTTGAACCACTGCAAGGACTGTATTGTGAAATTTCACTCAATGACATGGTCATTTGGACCACTTCACGAAGTATGGCGAGAACTATAGTAAAGAGGGAAATAAATCCAGAATGTTATATATTTAATAACACCAGGCTTCCATTAAAATTGGAAATAGACAGGGTCTACCCCAATCCACCACACCAGAGGATTTTTACTCCGTCAACCTGGGGGTACCGCACCAGACTAATTCTGCATGGACAATCATTGTACACCTACATCTCAGTACCTGCCCCAATAGGGTACAAACACGAGTCCTGGTATGACCAGGCGCTGAAAAATGGCACCGCCCAAGGCCCGTTTCCTCGGCCGGACTACTGGAGGGTGTTCCACTGGAAGTGGGTGTGGAGGGGGTTGGAGCCTGACTTACCCTACCCCTCTCCCATATATACAGCCCTGCAGCAGAGAAGGGCCACCAGACGGGTTGGAAAGAACCCTGCCAACCAGGGCCACCTCAACTCTTTGAGAAAAATCTGTACAGCGCCTGACACAGCGGATCCCAGAGAAGCACTAATCTGGCCAGGATGGATGTTATCGGCATGAGGCGCAAGCCTACAGACCCGGAGTTGCTGGATGTCACATCGGATTCAGACAGCTCTACTGACACTGACGACGACTCGGAAACCTCTAACGAACCTTTGCTACGGAAAACGACTACGATAACCGGAAAATCCCTATGCCTGAAAGGGCTGCTAACGCTTCTTGCCCTGCTGTTTGCTGCTGCTGTTCTTGCTACTATCTTCTACTTCATCGGAGTTGGACCGTGGTATCTTACGCATACAAGAGTCACCTATGGACATTCCAAGTACGCTAACTTCAATTGTTGGAATACAAGCACCACGGCTATTTTTGTACCATGGAACAACGAAACATCTGTCCAGAACCGAACCGGGCTGTTCGCCAAAGACAACGGGAAAAAGTACGTGGAACGCCGAGCTTTCGGATTGAACGACTCCACTTTGGACGACCTTCTGAATCGCACCTGGGAGATCTACAACTATGACTTCCTCGACACCGGAGTGCTCTGCTGGATACGGGTTCTGCAAAACAAAGAACGACGGACCGTCAGATGCAACTGGATTCACCCGGACCGAGGTATGCCAGAATGGCATTGCAACATGGCTTGTCGATCGCTGCTACTGCTGCCCAACCAAGGGTACTGGGACACCGAAGTAGTCTACCCAGCCCCACCCAGGTCCTCAGGCTGTCGAGCCTGGCTCCCACGAGGGGAGTTTTGGGGGGACTATCACCTGAACTGCAGAGAGGATGATATCATCCCAACAGCACCAACGGGCAACTGGACCTTCCGAAATGCCTCCCGAGGTAATCTTCCAGTCAATACAACGATGCCGCCTACACCAGCCAATTTGACCAACATGACGGCTTTCCTGATCAGACAAGGACCTAGACGGTTTATGTATGAAGATGAGCAAAAGCACTGTTACAAACACCACTTTCTTTGGTTAAATCCTTGCCTCTGGAATAAGTTTGTGCAATGTGCAGGACAGAATTATATAGTTACAGCCATAGAAGAATACTGGGCTGATTTGTGGCACTCTACACGCACAGTCCGTACAGAAGTTGAAACCTGGCTGAACAACTCATTCCCATGGACATACATAGCCAAAGACCAGACGTTCTTTATGGGAGACTTCCCGGAGGGAACGGTTCGCTCTCATACTGGTTTGGAGGAGCTACACATTGCCAATTTGCGTACACAACCCCTTCCAACTCCTGATGACCTTCTGAGCGCTCCTAAAACGGACTTTGCCAAAATTGACAAATGTGTCGCCAAAAGAATTTTTGAGAGCCTTAATGATACTTGTTGGGTGAAGACCCGCTCATCGCCACGTTGTGACCTCTGGCAAACTGGAAACGCTTTTCACTCCACCTGGAGGTACAACTGCCCTGATCCTGACAAAGCACCTACGGCCAAATGGGCTTTGCGAGCCTGGTACGAGGATTACACTCGAAATTGGGACTACGAGTGGTGGGGACTCCAACAAGATGAGTTTGAAGCTTGGGTAACACCATGCCTCACGGAATCAACAAACTACTGGGTCAAGTACCAGTACATCGCCACGATTTATTCAAAAGACCGCATGATTTGGCCTGGAGTTTTTTGGAGACCTGACAGTTATGTCAACCCGAGACCTTGGCGCATGACCTGTAGAAACACAACAAGACGGGTCCTCGAATGCACAATCAGTTTGGCCAGAAGACCCTGCCAGACCGTCCGAGGTTGGGAAAGCTACTGCAAGGAACATTATGCAGATGAGTATGACACTCACTCTTCTGAGGTTACTTGGCGGAAAATCAATGGCACATGGCGGAGGGCCATAGTGAGCGGACGGACATGCACCGACGCAATCCTAGGATATCATCTCCAGAAGCGCAAGAGCATTCTTGGACTACCTGTTCCGTTCATTCCAAATCCCCTTATAGCCATCGCCGAAGGACATGCTTTTCGGAAAAGTCTGTGTGAAGGGAACATAGACTCAGGGTTTGACTGGGTAGGACCCAACCTGTTGTATTCCAATCTCACCTGCTCCACCACTATGGAGCATTGGCAGCAATGTGGAGAAGGCTCTAATAAACATGACTGTTTCTGGTATGAGACTATGGGAGCAACTTTGGTGGCCGTCGCCACCGAGGTTGTGGAAGAAGTTGCTCATGTGGTGGAAGAAGGCCTCAACATTGCTGAACAGTGGCTGCTAGACGCTTTGAGCGTGCTATGGCCATATCTCTTAGGTCTCCTGGGCGTCGCCGTAGCAATACTCATCGGCAAAATCGTCTTGGAGGCGTGGCTGAAAGCACTTTGTCGCTGCAAAAAGAGGAACTACCAGCCCCTCCCCCCTAAGGAGGAGCCTACTTCTGCATAAGAGAGAGCTGCCGTGTGCCTGCGAGCCATTCAACCTTCACCGCAGCTGCCGACAAGACCGGATCAAGAGCGACCATCATCTCACATCATGGAAACCAACTCTTCGACCAACTCATCAAATCCCAACTCACTTTTTGCACCGATTCAAGTGAGTACCCTTGAGCACTTAGGGATTACCCTGGCCTGGGTAGTCTTCTGCCACACCGGTCCTTGGCCTAGGGGACATCCTATGAGGATCTTCGTCGCGCTACAAGGATATGCCAAGCTTATCCTCCGTCCCATCATTCTCCACAAATGGGGGTTGGCTTCATCCCTTTTCGCTTGTTACCTGATGGGCCGTACTCGCATCAATTGGCGCAGGGGCGTTGTGGTCTGCCTGTGGCTCATCACCGATACCGCAGCCCTGATACTGGAATTGGTCCTGGGGGGCGCACAAGCTGCACGAACCGCCCCATTTAAGATTCTCACAGCTATTCTAGAAGGGCTTTTCGCAGTATCTATCCTCATCTACTTAGCGCGCCAGGCCTTGTCTATCAAGGGTCGGGGACGGCGAATTTGGATGCAAAAGTGGATAATTCTGGCTCTTTGGGCGACGGTCTGGGGGATCCTGGTGGTCCTCTACTGGCTTCATGAGACCTCGGACCTCGCCATTGTTGTATGGCTGATGACCTACGCGGCAATATTCCATGATTCAGCTCATGTCTATGATCGAGGGGAACCAGCTCCAGCTCATGACATTTCGGCTCCTGTGATTAATTCACCTTGGCTCGCCAAACAAGCCGGCACACGGGCTTAAACCAGCCTACTCTCTCAGCTTTCGCTTTTGCATTTTCGTCGTTGTAAGTAAATCTTATTAATCCGTAACCAAAATCATGAAGTTACCTGGGTTGCTGTTTCTCCTCAGGCACCAACCTGCTGTGTGGGATGTGGGATCGCCGCAGAATCCTATGGATTCATTTGGGTGGCATCGTCCGCCCGCTGGTGTCACAAATGCGTGAGCAGCCATTTTAATGATGTAACGGCAATTCTCTGCGCCACAGGGCTGGAGGATTTGCCCTACATAGCGGATTCCACATCTAGATCCCTGGAACGGGTGCACAAAATCGTGTGGACCTCTGCATTTGGCCTAGCCGACGACGACTTCACAGCATCTCCTTTGTATACGGGACTACGGCTGCCCGTGATTCATAAGTTATGGGAACACCAACTTACTCGGCAATGCCTCCCAACTTTACATCTGTTGGATGGCCGAGTTGTGGCGGTGGGCGACTATCTTCCGCCTACACGTCCCGTGTCTCCGGATTTGTTTATCGACGTCGGATGCCAAGCCAGCAGTGCGACTAACGAGAGAGGTACCCAAACTGAGAAACTCAGTTCATCTCCCCAAGCATGCCAGACTGAGGACACCCTTTCCCCTTCATCTCCATCACGAAGTGATATGGATTTCCAGGATCTGCTGGCAGAGTTGGACGGCTACTGCAACAATCCATCAACGCTGCCAGACTTCGGCATGGACTTGCCTTCGCCTCTGCAGCCTCCGCTGGAACGTTCCACCCTTTCCGTCTCAGGTGACTCTACACTTGACAACGATTTGGGCGCAGAACTCTGGCTTTCTCCGCCATCCAATCTGTCGGAGTATGCGGTTGTGGATTCCTGGACACCTTCATTGTCTCCGGTTACCTGCTATGAGCGAGACATCCTCACTATCACTTGTGATGATGGACTGGATCTCTTTTGACTTTGGACTCTGTGTTTTCTGCGAAGCACCGTCCGATCTCATGGAGGGGGTGTCAAGAAAACTGGCATAAGGGTATGAGATCTTTCCAGGCACACGCAGAAAAAGGTGCATAATGGCTTGGAAGAAATAAAGTAATCTTGTGGTTTGATTAAAAGTTAATTAAGTTGAATATGTCTGAATAATATGAGTATAAGTAATCACTCAATAACTTTCTGCAAAGAATCTCTGATTAAGGATCTGTAATGATTTAACTATGTAATGATTATGTTTAATGATTTATTGTCAATGAATATGAAGTTGAAATCATTTGAAATTAATTCAAACAGGTTTAACAACAGGTTGAATGTGTTTACTGAGTTGTAATAGAGGAAAGTGAGATATAGAAAAGAGGGGAATGCAGTACAGCCCTGAAAACAGGAAATGTCGCAAGCAGTTCTGAACAGATGGCCAGGGCGCACAGGATGGGTGGTGCGGTGAGTTTGGCTGAAGCAACAGGTTTGGGAAAGTACGGACAGGTTGGGAAACGTTGGGGACTTTTTCACGAAAAACAGCAGATGTTCAGGAAGTCACGTAGACCAGAAGCTCCCCATACACATACATGGTGGAGAAGTGTATAAAAACGGGCTGCAAAGAGGAACCGACCGTTCCCAGTCCGGCGGCGCAGAAGAAGAGACAACCTGCAGGAGCAGATTGAGCTACGGACCGCACTTCAGAACTACGGGGGAGCTCGGACTTCACACCGCCAAGAAAGGACTGGGTCCCATCGCCCCATCTCTAGTTCTTCATTCGACCGTCGGTCTCGTCTCAACCCAGCAATTTCAACTCTGCAACAAGACTTGGAGGAAGGACAAAGGTCCCTCAGGGATGAGGAACTGGGTTTTGCAAAAGGATTCGGACCCGTTCTGCTTTGTTTCCTTTCTAAGGAGGATTTTTCCACACAAGGCAAAGACCTCAACCAAGGATGCTAGAAATTCCTGTTGCCAAAAGATCCACCATCGTCTGGGTATGAGTTGAATCTGCTCATTGAAATTCCATTTCAGAACGTGCGACTTAAAGTTAGGGAAAGGAGACAGGGTAGTAGGATTGTACATGTAAATTTTATTACACTGTTTTTGAATTATATACGATTGATTATTGATTTGTATGTCGCATATCCTTGCTTAAGCTTGCTTAATAAATTTATACCATAAAATTCTAATGAGGTTGGTGGACATTGGAATTAATAGAGTCATTTAATCTTTGTTCAGTTCTTTTAATTAAGGTAAAACTAATGTACATGATTCCAGTAAATAGGAGGCTTCATAATTTCCTTTGGTGAGAATAAATAATGACCCTGGGACTTACATCTAAGTCACTAAACATAATCTAGCCGGTTCCAAGTGCAAGTTATGATTTAGAAAGTGGGCTACCGTTAACAGAAGTGGTTATTGGAATTATGCAGCTGTGAGGGCTACTCAGCTGATTGTTTCTTAACTGTAAAGGGTCATAACTTCTGGATTGGAGGTAGTTAGAGCTAGACGAATCACTTTCGCCACCAGTTTAAATAGATTATCTCTTATAGAGTACTTTTAGGGTAATACCCAGGTCTCAGAGATTTTCCGGACCTGTTAGACAGAGAACTGGTCAGTAGGCAGCCCTGGGACGTAGTGAGGAGTGGGCGGGGCTGACTATTGCAGGATAACCTTCACTGTATACAAAATACACAAGCAAATATTGCAGTAAGCATATTGCGAGTGAACGCAAAACTTACTTATTGCAAGGTAACGCAAATGTTTTGCAAGGTAACGCAGAAGAAACATTTTTCCTCATGTACCCTAGGGGGCTCTGTATAAAAACATAGGTCTAGTGTTGCAGTCAGAAAAACTGTTTCTATTTATTTTTTGTAATTATCCTCGCGATAGCGGGAAAACCCTCCTCACCCCCAAACACAGACATGGTTTGGCTGCAGAGAAAACTTCTGACTTTAATTTTATCAGGCTGCCCCAGCGCTGGACTAAACGCCTGTTTCACTACAGGCAGCCTAAGTCAGTCCCACCGCAGTGGGTCAGAATCAGAATAATCTGATATAGAGAAACGGTACCGCCACTGTCACCACGACGCACCTCAAAGCCCTGTACCGCCTGTTCACTGTTCGCTCTGTGCTTCACCTTAACCTAATGTTACTACCAGGCGGTTCACAACACTGCTGATGGGATCTGGGCTGGAGGTGAGCAGCTGTGAATAGAAGTTACTGTAGAATAGAAGAACCTTCACGGCAGTAAAAGTTCCAAATGCTACTGACATTTGGAACTATTGGAGCTCCAAATATGCCAGTAGCATTTGGAGCTCACAAAATATCACATAAACATCAGTGAAAATACTGTAACAATAATTTGATCCGCAGCATGCTACAACTAAATAATGAAATAAAACAAGATGTCCCAAAAGCAGGATGGACTGACATGGCTACCAGGGGAGGTGGACCCCTCCGTTAATAGACTGGCAGCCACTGGACCGTCCTTGGAACTCCATGCCAAAACATGCAGCACGCTCTTGTTTTGAGTCACTGCGATGCCTCTAACTGAGTCTTATCAAATGCCTTCTCTCCCTAGCTTTCACTGCTCCAGTCAGACAGATTTCAGCAGTGGCAGTGGAGTGGACCTGTAAACACATTAAGAAGCGCAACAGGACCGCCTGACTGACAATAAAGAGCGGCGATGTGAAAAACTCAAAAAACCTGGGCAACAAAACAGCTCTGTGGCTCAACAAAGATTCAAAGCAATTTATTTTTATAGTTTACTTAGTAAAATAGCAACAAATTTGCTTATTTCATAACATACTTCATATTCAGCGACCTTCTCTCCTCTGGTCTGTTTAAAAACTACAGAATCAGATCAACACAGCCCTCCAGCTCTCAGCAGAAAGCCCTCAACAGCAACATTATACCTATCAGGGAAAACATAGATTAAATTTGATGACAATGTTATAGTATGATCCGATTAAATTGGTTATTATGAGCAGACAAACCCATTATTTTTAAAATCTAGAATTCTTAAATTTGAAGAGCTGGTGTAATTTAAAATTGCTCAAATTATGTTTAAGGCATCTAATAAATTGCTACCTGAGCTCATACAGAGCATGTTTTATGAAAGAGATGGGGGATATAACATAAAGGGTTACTCCAACTTAAGGATTCGTAGTTTACGAACAACAAGAGATTTTGTATTTCAATTCATGGGGTAAAGTTATGGAACAAGTTAAATGAGGAGTTAAAATAAAGTCAAAATTTAATACAATTTAAAAGAAAATATAAGGAGGTCATTTTCACAAGATATAGAAATATGGGTGAGAGATAGCACTAATATGTGTTGTAAATTGATGCCAATGCATATGACTGTGTGGGTATTGATGTATATACTTAGACATATCCAAACCCAGATAAAATGGAAAATGAATTAACCCGTTTATTTTATATTTTTATGTGATTTATTAATGAGGGCCCATCTGAAAATATTGTATGAGTTTAGAGGGTAGAAGTTCAGACATTTTGTACTTCTTCCTGCTCCTTTTAAAGCATGTTAAGATTACTGTGGTACAAAAAAATTTGTATTTTGCATTCCTTGTTCTTGTGCATGATTTTATACTAATATCATATTTTAAATAAATAACTAAATGTTATATTCTTGATTAATATTCTTGGTTGTTGCTAACCCTAAGCCCTCCAAAGGTCTCTGCATGGCCCTGAAATTGGCCACAAGGCTGCAATGCTAATTAAACAAAGTTATGCTGTGAGCACAGCAGACTCTGCTCAGCGGAGCCACTGAAAGAGTGAGAGTAGAGGGGAAAACGGTAGGGAGACAGCTCCCTCTCTTAATGTCTCTCTCCCACTTTCTCTATCAACAGCAGCACACCATACAAAAGTGTGGTATGGCCCTTCTCTTATAATGGACAACGGCTCTCAGGGAGGAGATGGTTCCCATCGTTCATTTCAAAGAGCCAGCTCTAAGAGCCGAATCGTTTGTCCCTGACCCATCACTACAGGTCACCCATCACTACAGGTCACCACAATACAACCATCCAACTAGATTTGCAGAGAATAGATCACTGAAAAACATTCAGATTCAGAGTCTCATTTTTGAAATGGAAGAGCAACAGTTTAGTTTGCCCACCCTGTCCAGTTGACCCGCTAATAATAAACAGTCATGTCTAGGGATTGTTATGGATTCTGTGTTTTCCTCTGTCTTTTTTATCCTCTTCTATCTGCTTACACACTGTAGCTTACGTAACCATGTTTATGTGTGACTGCCACCAGTCATATGTAAACAGACTGAAAGTGATTAGACAACTCTTTACCTTAAGGGAGGGTACAGATTGCAGAGAAGAATAAAAAGCTGAACTTGTGCTACAATCCTTGCCTCACTTGGTTCCATCCACAAGGTGAGCCAAGTGTGGCCCAGCACTGGATGGTGAATGCAACTCTGTATCTGTTCCATTTGTATGACATGAATGGCTTGTAACATTTGATCATTTTTCGGCATTGAAGCCTGTTTTTATATCTAACCAAATCTCATTATTTCTCAAGACAATTTACACTGAGGAGTTCTGGTTGGGCCCTGAAAGTGGTTAACGAACCTGGTGGAGCATAGAGACAAAAATGAATGAACTCTAACAGGATACAAGATAGTACGGCACTAACCTTAGTATCAGTCTGATAAACAAAACTGGGTTGATATTAACTTATATGTATTTCCATCTTGTTGTCATTTCTTTCTGGAGGGGGAGGGCAGGATGTTGGCTATGTGGTATTTGAACCCCAATCTAGAATCGGACAACATTCTGGGGTTGTAGGCTGGGAAATGGCTTTAGAAATTCAACTTCTCACAGCCAGCTGAGCAAGGTTGGTGCCATCAACTAACTCACTCACTCTTTGGTTAGCTATCTGCACAGCAGCAATTTCAGGTTTTACCACCATGTTTCATAGTTGCTTAAGAAATTTTTTTTTTAAATGGAGAAATTAGTAGAACAGCTGGAGAGGGAACTGTGGATAAAAGCTAATCAAAAATTATTGATGTTGACTGATTTGAAATGTTTATATCGCGATACATTTTTCAGCCATACCATCAGGGGCGCAACTGCATATTGGTGAGGTATATGCGAACATGTCATCGGCGCCCCCCTCCCCTCACCCCCTTCCCCGACATAAACTTGTACTCATTTTTAATTAAAGTATCAATAATAAATGTACATATATGTGAATAAATTGTTTCCCTCAGGGCAATTAGAAAAGAATGAAACGAAAAACAGGGCAGTATTTCATCATTTAATATATAAGAGAGCCAAAGAGCCACTTCTGTTAGCCTGTGTCTAGAACCGCCTATGGGCTGCAGGTCTGAGGCATTTTGTTAGCATGTTTTCTATCATTCTTATAGTTCAATAGGAAGTCAGGTTATCCAAACTGGCAACCCACATTAATAAAATAGTGAAATAATATTGACCACAAAACACTGTATTTATAAAAGATATCAACGTTTTTCCTACACAATCCTAACAAACATTTTTAATGTTCTCTTCACAATATTTATTTATTCACTATTAATCTATTTGTATGATTTGTTCTTTAAATTGCCATTTATATTATTGTTCGGTCTCAGGAAATGATTGAGGGATGAAGAGACTGATGTCTGGTTCTTTAGGTTCTGACGGGTCTGCGGTTCCTCTCCTGATCCATTCTGTCTGATATCAAACAACCCACTGTGGGCCACTGAATATCACCGACACATTTTTTTTAAATGCCCCTGTTAAACTTCACTGTGATTGTTTAGCCTGTGTCTTCCCACTACCGTCTGTATTTTTGCCAGAGGTTTTGCTTCTAAGAACGGTGTAGTATCGGGTGGATATTTTAAAAAGATGCGAGTTGATAGCAGCTCACTGCGGCTGCGTAGAGTCCGTCTCTAGGCAACCATGACAACAGCGTGAGTTCGTGTGGTTTGGGGGAGTCCTGTTTAGGTCCTTAAACGACAATATAGCTGACCTTAATATTTCCGGTGTCTTTTTTTTGGTCATTATTATTACGCTTATTATTGAGTTGTGTGTGATATGTGTGTCTATCAGACATTTATAGCAATACGGAATAAATCGCGTCCCGTATTAGTTCAATACGGGGTGGAGACAACAACAACCACCTGTCATTGTAGCCTAGCTTATGCTAACCTGAATATTTACAACTCTCTTGTTGATACACTGACATTACTTACCTACTGTCTTTCAACCACTTTGAAAAGCTTTTCTTTGTCTCTCCAACATCTTTATCCCTCCCCCTCTTCTGTTTTCTGTTTTGTGCCCCTGAGGTTTATCTGCCGCCCATCTTTAACTCCCTGTTGTCGAGTGCATTGCTACAATTCAAATTTAAAAGAAAAAAAAAAAACGCGCCTCAGCGCGTTGTCGAAGGGACTCTGCCCAAGCTACCTGTATGGGAGGGGAGAGCGGCTGGCAGGGAGGGGGGCGCCTAATCAGTGCTGTTCCTCTGTTGTTGATCATTTCAAACACAAACAGCTGTTAAGTACTTAAAATGCTGACTAGAAAAAAAATCCCCACATCGTTTTTGCGCCCCCTTTAGTGCAGCGTCCCTATGCGTTGCATACAGTGCAAACCCTCTTTTTGCGCCACTGCATAGCTTAAACTAGAATTACTAGCGTAAACTAGAAAGTAGAATTACTTTCAGTCTGTTAAATGTTTTCAGTCACTGAAAGAGTCTGAAATAGGTTTCACTGTGAGCATATATCTAGACAGATCAAAGCTTACCTTGATCAAACTGTTTCTGAAGGTTATCTTGGTCTGTCTTGTTTCCACTGACACGGTAAACACCCTCAGTCGTTAGACCTGCAAAAACACAGACAATGTTCCTCATCAAAAACAGACAAAAATTCAGTTCTGCTGGGTTAAAGCAATGTTATATGTGACGAAGGTGAGCAGGATGTTATATATTATGACCAGGGTTCACGTTAACAGAATACTTTTTGTATTTGAAACCTTTTCTTCATTTTGACAGGTTATAATTCACACCCTTGACTGGTACACATGGGCAGACATTAAAGTTTTTACGCAAACTTTGCCTCATCGCAGAGGCAACTAAAATTAATCAATAAAAAATATCATCTCATGGACACTGAACTAAATGCGTCTGCCTGACCGGGAGCTGACAGCATGTTGAAGAGTTATACACAGGAAGCTTTCGAGCACATCTGATTCAGAAGTGCATTCAAAACCTTTGGTTGAAATGGCGCCACTAACTCCAGTCTCCAATACATGATAAAGAACATAAAAAATTAAAGAGAATGCAATGCTGTTTCCATCCATAGTCTAAACAGAGGAGCCGGCCGGCAGTTTAGCTTGAGGAAATAAATAAAGGCTCAGAAGTTAATTAGACTGTAATGCGCAGCACAACTAATGCAGCGCACTGGATTAGTTGTGCGCTATGATTTTTAACAAATAGAGCTGGAAGACGTTATCTTCCCACGCCCAGAAGGAGAGCGGCGCTCAGGAGGATAGCAGCAGACTTAAGCTCTGTCTGTTTTGGGGTAGCGAAACCACACAAAAAATCTTTGTAAAAGTGCATGCCCAGACCGGCATAAGGTAAAAAGCTCACAGAGTTCAATTGATCGGTTTGGATCAGAAAGACGCAACTGACTAATGAACTATCACAGATTTCTCTGCGGATGCAGACCAAGAGGACCTTGTGAGGCACTGTGCTTTCAGACCCCAACAGGTGAAGCGCTGGTAATTTGAGTGGAGTCGTTTAATTTCTTTTGTTATAAGTTATTGGGGTCGCAGTCAGACTTAGGTCCCAGAAAGCATTTATTTGGCAAAAGACAAAAGGCTGGACCATTGTTTAGAATAGAATAGAATAGAATTCAACTTTATTGTCATTGCACTGTCACAAGTACAAGCAACGAGATGTAGTTTGCATCTATCCAGAAGTGCTCTACGAGATATAAATATTTATTTACAGATGTACAAGACTATGTATGTATGGATTATAAGGGGTTATAGCAAGAGATATAGATATTGTGTATAAATATAAATATGGGAGCTATATGCACAGATTATACAGATTATACAGAATATACAAGAATGTTAGGGAATGAATTATAGATAAATAATGGCAGATAAAATTTACAGGTTGTATATGTGTGTGTGAAGAAAACAGTCCGTGATGTGTGTGTGTGAGGATAGTCCATGTCTTATTGTTGTATGAGAGGATAGGGGAGTACAGTCCTTATAGTTTATGTTTTATGTCAGGAGGCGTTCAAAAGCGTGACAGCTGTGGGAAAGAAGCTGTTCCGGTGCCTGGTGGTTCTGGTCCGTAGGCTTCTGTAACGCCTCCCAGAGGGCAGGAGGGAAAAGAGTGTGTGTGCTGGGAGAGTAGAGTCCTTTGTGATTTTCCCGGCCCTTTTCAAACACCGCTTCCTGTAGATGTCCTTGATGGCAGGGAGCGGTGCCCTGGCGATATACTGGGCAGTTTTCACCACCCTCTGCAGCGCCTGCCGGTCGGAGACAGAGCAGTTCCCGTACCAAGCTGTAATACAGTTGGTGAGGATGCTCTCAATGGTGCAGCGGTAGAAGTTCGTGAGGATCTCTGAGGACAGGTGGTTCTTCCTCAGGGTCCTCATGAAGAAGAGGCGCTGATGCGCCTTCTTAATGAGTTTGGAGCAGCTGGTCGTCCAAGTCAGGTTCTTGGAGATGTGGACTCCCAGGAACTTAAAGGTGTCCACACGCTCCACCACTGTCCCCTTAATGTGGATGGGTGGATGTAGGTCAGCGTTCCTCCTGAAGTCCACGATAATTTCCTTGGTCTTCTCGGTGTTCAGCTGCAGGTTGTTTTTGTCGCACCACTCAGCCATACAGTCTACCTCCTCCCTGTAAGTGGCCTCGTCATTATCTCTGATGAGGCTGATCACCGTGGTGTCGTCTGCGAACTTGATGATGGCGTTAGAGCCATGGACAGGTCTGCAGTCGTAGGTGAAGAGGGAGTAGAGGAAGGGACTCATCACACAGCCTTGTGGCACTCCGGTGTTTATGATGATGGTGGATGAGAAGTGGTTGTCCAGCCGGACATGTTGAGGTCGACTGGTCAGGAAGTCGAGCAACCAGTTACACATGAGTGAACTGATGCCGAGGTCTGTGAGTTTGGTAATGAGTTGTGATGGGATGACAGTGTTGAATGCTGAACTAAAATCTAAGAACAGCAGTCTGGCGTAAGTGTTCTTACTGTCCAGGTGAGAAAGGACAGAGTGTAGCGCTATAGAGACTGCATCCTCTGTGCTCCTGTTCTGCCTGTATGCAAATTGGTGGGGGTCTAGTGTGGGGGGGAGACAGGATCTGAGATGTGCTAGGACCAGCCGCTCCAAGCACTTGGTAATGATGGGGGTAAGGGCTACCGGGCGGTAGTCTTTGAGTCTGGTTGGGTTGGGATTCTTAGGAATTGGGACGATGGAGGTAGACTTGAAGCAGGTCGGTACCACAGCGCGGGCCAGGGAAAGGTTGAAGATGTCCGTCAACACTCCTGCCAGCTCCCCAGAGCACGTTCTGAGGACACGTCCAGGTATGCCATCAGGACCCGCAGCCTTGTGGGATTTAATCCTGCTCAGAGCCGCTCTTACGTCAGTGGGGAGAAAAGTCAGTGGCTGTTGGCCTGGGGTGGTAGCTGCTTTGGTTGCAGTTGTGGTATTCCCTCTCTCAAAAGAAGCATAGAAGTTGTTAAGTTCGTTGAGGAAGGAGACATCAGTAGAAGTATTGGGGTTCTTGTAGTCTGTGAGAATCTGAAGGCCTTGCCACATACGTCGAGGGTTGGCGTTAGAAAAATGATCCTCCACCTTCCTTTTGTACGTAGTAATGTTTGGCCTTCTTGATTCCCTTCTTCAGTTCAGCCCTGGCTGCACTGTAAGTCTGTGCATCCCCTGACCTGAAGGCGATGTTGCGGGCCTTCAGCAGGAGACGAACGTCTCGGTTCATCCAGGGTTTCTGGTTGGGGTACATGGTAATGCGTTTGCAGGTGGTGACACGTTCTATGGTGGTGGAAATATGGTTCAGTACAGATGAGGCGTACTGATCCAAGTCTGTATGGTGGAAAATAGTCCAATCTGTATTCCTGAACCGGTCCTGGAGCACAGCGTCTGAGCCCTCTGGCCACACCTTTACTGTCCTCACGGTAGGTTTCACACGTTGGATGAGTGGTAAGTACCAAGGTGTGAGGAACAGGGAGAGATGGTCTGATTGTCTGATGTTGGGGAGGGGTGTCACATTGTAGGCTCCAGCCAGATTGGAGTAGACATGGTCCAGGGTCTTGTCTCCTCTGGTGTGGCAGGAGACATGTTGGTGGAATCTGGAAAGAACTGTCTTCAAGTTGGAGTAATTGAAATCACCCGCAACAATAAAAGCAGCCTCGAGGTATTTGGTTTGGTGTTTGCTAATAGCCGCATAGAGTTCTTTCATGGCTAGCTTGACATTAGCATCCGGGGGGGTGTACACGGCAGTGAGGATGATCGAGGTGAATTCCCTTGGGAGGTAATAAGGTCTGCATTTGACCATTAAAAACTCCACATTCTGTGAGCAGTGACTCTCGGTAGTAGCAGAGTCTGTGCACCAAACTTTGTTAATATAAATGCACAAACCTCAGCCTATGGTCTTGCCGGAGTCTTCTGCTGTCCTGTCGGCTAGGGTTAGTCCACTTAGCTGGATAGCATTGTCCGGGCAGCTGTTGTTTAGCCATGTTTCAGTGAAAAACATGACATTTGAGTCCATAATCCGTCTGTCATTCGTGATGGATAGTCGTAACTCATCCATTTTATTAGCCAGAGAACGGACATTGGCGAGGAAAATGCTGGGTAAAGGGAGCCGGTGTGGTGTTAGCTTTAGCCTCGCTCGCACCCCTCCACGCTTACCCCGCCTTTGTTTACGTTCTTGTCGCGGCCTGCGTACACTTCCACCCGGCCGGGAGAAGTGAGCAGCCTCTGGTGTTCTGGAGATCTCTGGGATGAGTCGGAGATCGGAGTCAAAATTGTAGCTCCAAAGGTTCAGAAGTTCGTGTCTGCTGTAGTGCAGCAACGCTGTGCAATTCTGAAAAAAAAGTCCAGTCATGAATAAATAAAAAACCACTAAAGAGCAGATTCTGGAGAGACGCTGAGCCTCGCGTTGTTCACGCGCCGCCATCTTGGTCATCATCAGGATGTCATCATAAACACTAAATATTCTTGAAATCTTACCAGCAATGATAATTCAGGAAAAATTAATTAGAAATGAAACCAATTTTGCTTGGGTTCCAGCTAAAACTTCCATTTTCAGCTGGAAGTTTCTAACCTCCATATGTATTGACCAGATTAAAGCTGTTTCCCATAAAATGACTGAGAAAAATAAAGGAGCATTTCACCAAGTCTGTATGGTGGAAACGCCAGGACAGTTTTCTGGTGGCAGGAACAGCATAGTGTCTTAAGCAGACTTTCAGAAATATTTAGAAACATCATCAGCTCTCTTATCTATGAAACTCAGTTATTCCTTTTTCAGGTTGTTTAAAGTCTGACAACAATAAATGAAAGTACTAGAATGATTAATTAATTATTTTTTCAATATTCCAAGGAGGTTAAGGTTTTTAGCTGGAACTTTTTTTAAATGGAAGAGCAACAGTTTAGTTTGCACACCCAGTTCAGTCAACTAGCTAAGAATGAACAGTCATGTCTAGGGATACACAATATTATGGCACTAACATTGTCTTTTTTTTTGTTATATTAATGTACAGTGTTGCAGATTACTTTGTCCACCTCTAATTTATTCAGTGGAAGATCAATACAGAAACTTTGAATGTTGTATTACATCAGGTTTACACACTACATTTCACACAAATAACATCTAATTTAATCTTGTTTTTGGCCACCAGGGGCCTCATGTATAAAGCGGCATATGCACAAAAAATATGCGACGCCATATTTTCCGCACAAGTCAGCATGTATAAAGATGAACTTTGCATCAAAGTTTATGTAAATGTGTGCACGCTTTTTCCGTGGCGGGAAAAAGTGCAGCAACATGCAAACATTTTCTGTGTACAATATCAAACTGAAAAGCGTCAAAACTCACCTAAATACACTGAAATCTGACTCCATTCAGTTATTCACGAAGTATCAAACCCGATGTTTTTTTAATGGTTTTAATATTTTATTGTTTAAACGATGAAACTGAAGTACTCATACTGCTACAAACAAGGAAGTTGCCATGGTTATTGCTTCATGTGTTGGCAGACTTCCAGGTATTTATACTAATTCGCATATGTATTTATGGGTAGCGACAGGGCGGACCAGCAGCTGCGCTCTATTTCCCACAAATTAGGATTTATAAATCTAAGGTGCACAGCCGCGTGCATGCGCATGACTTCATACATCCAAATTTTTTTGTGCACCGTATTTTTCTAAATTTGTCCGTATGCCAAGTTTTAGTGTGAAAACTGCAGACTCTTTTATGCATGAGGCCCCTGGTGTTTCTGTTGTCAGTCTGGACTGTTCAATAAACAACAGAATAGAAGAACATAAACTTAATGTTACTCATCGTCCCCCTTATTCTCCCACTCTACCACCCGCAGTTCCATCTAATCTGAACTATAAATCAGTAATGTGGTCAGATATTCAATATCTGACCACATTACTCATCTCTACATGCTGAAGAAAGGCACTTCATCAAAAATCTTCAGGCAATACAAACACAATTTTGTTTCATGGTATGTTTAGTATATGCTACATAATAAAATTAATAGATTTTTTTATTAAGTAAAGAAAATGCACACATTGGGGTTTTTTTAAAAGCATTTTTGGCAACTTTTTTGCAAAATACTATGTCTGACTTTATAAATAAAATATTGACTCATTATATTTTCATTTATATTCCTCTATTGAAGTTTCTCAAACTGTTATCCACTGGCACCCCCAAGTGGACTGCAAGGTACTTTATATAAGCGACCATTTATGTGCCATGACGTGAACTTAAGACCACTCAAAAGAAATGCTAAAGAAACCAATGAAAAAACAACAGCATCAGGACTACTTATAAGATCGGAGGGAATTATGTTTTTCCATGTGTTTGACTGGAATGCTTAGAATCCACTCTTTCAGAATCTGTAAATAACTCAAAATACCTTAGAGTAGACTTGTTTGTATTTTTGAGGTCTGTGAATGTTTGATAAATGAGTTTCTCTGATTCTTGAATGATCTCTATCACAGTTTCTCCAACATGTCAACAGTCTAGAGCAGTGGTGCCCAAAGTTGGTCCTGGAGGGCCGGCATCTTGCATGCTTTAGTTCTCTCCTTGGTGGTAGTAACAACCTTTTCAGCATGTCAATGTTCTTCTTAGGCCTTCTATTGAGCCATCATTGGACCCAGAGAACTCCAGGCCCTACAGGACCAACTTTGGGCACCAATGATCTAGAGCTTACTGTCTTTATGAGGACATTTGATTCCCAAACAGGATGGAACACAAGGAACAGATACATGTCTGTCTTCACACAACCAGAACAGCTGGAAAGGGAATAAAGTCACAAATGAACTTCATGTTTGCATACTGGGATCTGATAGACTCTTCCTGCTGTGATATGATCCCTTAATCTGATGCACACATCAGCACACATCTTATCACTACTTTACCCTACCATTTCTCCCTTATCTGTCAAAGTTGGAACCTTGCTCTACCTGCTTTTCTGTTCGTATGTCAGCACCAACTTATAGCATAGATCTGCTGGAGCAGGAACCAGGAAGCCAGTTTAGTAAGCAAGAGTCAACTGTAGTAAATTTTGACTAAATACATTGTTATTATACAGTCACTGGCCACTTTTTTAAGTACACCTGTCCAACTGCTCATTTAAGCAAATGTCGAATCAGCCAATTACATGGCAGAAACTCAATGTATTTAGTCTACAGCAGAAGACCACACCACATGCCACTCCTGTCAGGAACAGGAAACTGAGGCTACAATTCACACAGGCTCATCAAAATTCGACAATAGTAGATTGGAAAAACGTTGCTTGAGTCTATTTCTGCTGCGACATTCGGATAGTCGGGTTGGAATTTGGCGTTAAACCAGGGAGAGTTTAACGTTAAACCAGGGAGAAACCATGAAACATGAAAGCATGGATCCATCCTGCCTTGTATCAGCAGTTCAGGGGGGTGGTGGTGCAGTGGTGTGGGCAATATTTTTCTGGCATACTTTGGGCCCTTAAGTACCAACTGAGCATTGTGTCAACGTCACAGTCTACCTGAGTATTGTTGCTGACCATGTCCATCATATTATAACCACAGTGTATCCAACTTTTAATGGCTATTTCCAGCAGGATAACGCACCATGTCATAAAGCATGAATAATCTCAGACTGGTTTCTTGAACATGAGAATGAGTTCAATGTACTCGTAAGGTATGGGGGAATTTTCCTGCCATAATCCAAGAGCACACATTTTCAGTCTGAAAACAGGATCTCATGTCTTTTGTTCTCAAAACTTTTAATACTTTTGCTTACATTTTCACTTTGAAAGTAGGACTTCATGTATTTCTTCTCAAAACTTGTAATGCTTGTCCTCAAAGCTTCTTCTTGCGCTCACACTTAGTCTCTGCTCGGACTCTTTGCTCGCTTACGAAACGTGGAACCGTCTTTTGGCACAGTCGCTTAGTAACCTCTCAGCCAATAGAATGAAAGTGTTGTTTCCTTCTCGCGGGTTTGTCTGTGTACCTACTATGGAATGTAGCAACCGGTGCCAGACATAATATAATGCGTAGACAGTGCATTGGCTGCTCTGGTGCAGGAATTGAGGTGGCCATCTTGGAGCGGTCGTCCCTCCTACTTGGTTAAACCAAAACAGCAGAAGAAGCCTCAGCACTGCCGGATATTTTTGCTCAGATCGACGGACTATTGACGTGAGATATCGGGGATAACGTTTCATAAGTAAGACGGATATATTACCGTTTATTTTTTGGGAATAAAATATTACTAGAATGTATTTATGTCCACTGACAAAATGCCAGCTAATATTAGCTATAGAGCTTGGTGTAATACCAGGATTCAGCCCCCGCTATGAATACTAACGGAGACTTAACCTAACATTGATTTAAATTATGCGACACAAGGTGGCAAAGACTGTTATTTATATGTAATTCTTTCACTCTGTCAAAAGTAAGATAGCTCCCAGGTTTCATAAAGACAATGATGTGAGGAAGAAGTGGGGAAATGTCTTTAAGGAGAGACGGATACACTACATTGATGAATCTCAGCTGCTGAATCTCTTAAGCTACAACTCCTCGGCTGGAAAACATTGACACATGTAAATATGGGTGCATATATTATATTATTCAGTATTAATTATTTAATAATTTTTGTTTCTCTATGATTGTATCGTTTTGTGTTTATATATTTATATAAATATGTACTGATATTACTAAACAATATATATAAAAAAATATGACTGGTTGTGAGCTTTGTAAAATGTTCATCATACATCAATATCAAAATATTCTATTCGGAATCTATTCCGTTTTCCCAAAAAATATTTAAATATGCTGAACCATGTATCATTTCAAATCAAAAATACTTAAAAAAAAACATTTCCTTGTAAATGTAGCTATGATAGCTGTTTGAGTAAGGTTTCCTGAAAAAAATTTGTGAAAATCTATTTAGCATTTACTGAGGTGTGATTGATTAAATGCACTGATCCGTCATTGTGCCTGTCAAACTTATAATGCTTTGTGGAGCGGTCGATCGCTCCAAGATGGCCACTATAAATCTCGTCAGCGACAGTATTCAAGAGCGGCCCATGAGGCGTCTATTCTTTCTATGCTACTGATCGCTAACAGCTACTGATCTTAGGCAGGCTTTTGTTCACCCAACCAAAGTCACTACATAATTTATATATACTGTATATACTGTATATAGCTATATATACTGTATATATAGCTATATATGTAGATATAAAAATAATCAGTGATGTGCGGTCAGGGGAGGCAGACCCTTACCTGTCATCATGGAAGAATAATATAATGATAGGATAATTTATATAGCTATTTTCACCCTGTGTTTTGTACTACGAAGTATTTATTTTTCATTTAGCTTTACCAATTTTGATTATTTTTTCTTCAAAATCGCTAAATTTTGCAATTTCCATTCATATGCTCAGAAGCGCAGCTGGTCAGCAGTGAGCTGAGCCTCACCTGAGATTGCACAACCACTTGCTAACTGCACTGGCTGCAATTCATATGGACCAGACTCTAAGGAATGTTTCCAGTACCTTGATGAATCTATGTCACGAAGGATTAAGGCAGTTCTGAAGACAAAAGTTACATTATATATATTTAGCAATATATTATTGTTTGTATATCATGTAATTACAGGCACACTTGCGTACATGTCTTTGTACAATGACAATAAAAAAAGTCTGAGACCAAAAGGGTGTCCAACCCGGTACTAGCAAGGTGTACCTAATAAAGTGGCTAGTGAGTGAATTTTGTTTTTAACTCACGTAGAAGTAAATGCTGAAATGGTTGGTACCACTCATTATAATGGGCTGTTTAAGAACAAGTACAATATTCCTATGCATAAATGTAATTAAGCATGGTAGTTGGAGTGATGCTGCATAATTACCCAAGTTGTTTTGCCAATGTAGCCAGGCCTCCTTTTTGTTGAAGTCAAGCTGTCTGTGAACCGTAACACACCCATTTGGGGCTAGGCCCCCTGTCGGCCAGAGGCCCTTTACTTCCTGGAGGGCCGACATCCTGCATGTTTTAGTTCTCTCCCTGATTTAACACACCTGGATCCAATAATGGCTCATTAGAGGCCTAAGAAGAACATTGACCTGCTGAAAAGGTTGTTACTACTACCAGGGAGAGAACTACAACATGCAGGATGCCGGTCCTCCAGGACCAACTTTGGGCACCACTGGTCTAGGTTAATGAGATCCCAGATTTCTCCTCAGCCTTAAACATCATCATCCCACAGACCCTGGTGCAGAAGCTCTTCTCTCTTATAGAATAGAATAGAATAGAATTACTTTATTCATCCCAGCAGGGAAATTATTTTGCAGTTACAGCAGCATAGAGACAAGACACACAACATCCACCACTGAGTAGCAATGTAGACAAGATAAAATAAGAATAAAATATGACATGCTGTCAATATAAAAAGCAGCTTAGAGCAGACCTTGCAAGGATTCAAAATGCAGAACAGAATGTATATGTAAATATATATACAGCAAGTGTGCCACAGTGCATCTCTTGGACTGAGTTCCACACTGATTGTGGACACCCTGACCAACAGACCTCAGACTGTCAGGATCAACAACACCGTCTCCTCCTCCATCACCTTCAGCACTGGCTCAGGCTGCGTGCCGAGTTTCCTCCTTTTCACTCTGCTGACGCATGACTGCTCGGCAAGACACCTGAGCTGTCATATAGTGAAGTTTGCCGATGACACAGCAGTAGAGGGATGCATCATGAACAGTGATGAGTCAATATACAGCAGGGGTGTCAAAGTCAAATGGACGGAGGGCCAAATAAAAAATTTAGCTACAAGCCGAGGGCCGGACTGATCGAATGTTCATTGAAATTTTTTTAAATGACGCATATAGTCTAGTGAACCTAATTGAACCTACTGAAAACCTAACAAATATATTCCAATATGATCAGATAAATAAAGCAATATTTTCTTATGGCTCTGTCAGTAATCTTTAATTTTCAACAGACACAACTGAAATATTTTTAAAATATAATTGGATTGAAATACAATAAAATAAAGTGCAAAAATCTATTAATCAAAAACAGCACTTTCATCAAGGAGAAGTAACATGCAGTGAAAACAAATATTAAACTTTAACTTTTAAACTTGAACTGAGTAAAAACTCTAAATATGTGATTGCACAGTAATGTTCACTTGTTTGAGGTTGAGGGTGATACTTGGTGGTGTCCCATCTTTTCCACAAGTTCATCAATGTTCGGGGTAAGGCTCTGAGCTGAGGAAATCCTCAGAATTGAGTGAAGGTGTTCAGCAGTAAGTCGACTTCTGTGTGATGTTTTGTTCAGGTTCATCAAAGAAAACAGTTGTTCACACAGGTATGTGCTGCCAAACATAGACAACGTTTGAGCAGCCTGGATGCGCAGCTACACGTGTCGCCGGCGACACATCTAAATTTGCAGTACCATAATTCCGCCACACGTAGCGCTAAGTAGAAAAATTCCAACGGTTTCTGAAAGGGGAGACGTTGCACTTTCCAGCAAGTATCGGGTTAATACTGTAACTTCGCAGCTGCAACTGCAGAGAGTGTAATTAATCCGGGGGGCACTCCTTTAATAGATGGTATATTTCGGCAATAACTTGGTGGATATTGAAAGTTCCGGTTGTTATGGATACATGGGTAAGTACATCATCTCACAGAACATTTAAAGAACTACTTACAGTTCAAATAAGGAAGGTATTTTTTTTTCAGACGGGGTGCCGGCTTACTGCGGTCTGCGGGCCGGTTCTAATAATAAATCAAGATCATTCCAGGGGCCGTAAAAAACCTTCTCGCGGGCCGGATGTGGCCCGCGGGCCTTGACTCTGACATATGTGATATACAGAGAGGAGGTGGAACACCTGGTGCAGTGGTGCAGAAAAATAACTCCTGCATCAAAGTGAAGAAGACCAAGGAGATGGTGGTGGATATTAGAAGGGACAAGGATCCTCTTCAGCCCCTGTATATCGGAGGAGCAACTGTAGAGGTGGTCTCCAGCTACAGGTACCTGGGTGTGCATATATCCAGTGACCTCACCTGGAGTACCAACACCTCCTGTCTGGTCAGGAAGGCCCACCAGCATCTCAACTTCCTCAGGAAGCTGCGGAGAGCTGGACGTGGGAACTCAGTCCTGAGGAGCTTTAATCGCTGTGTGGTGGAGAGCATTCTCTGCACCTTCATCACCGTGTGGCGCAGCAGCTGCACAGCTGCTGAGAGGACGGCTCTGCAGAGGCTGCACAGAGTACTGTGGGGAGCAGCCTTTTTCCACCTCGGACATCTACAAAGCATGATGCAGATGGAGGGCGCTCCTCATCATGAAGGACTCCACCCATCCTGCACACAGACTGTTCCAACTGCTCCCCTCATGCAGGAGGCTGATGAGCATCCAGAGCAAGACCACCAGGCTGAGGAACAGTTTCTTCCCTTCAGCCGACAGACTGCTGAACTCAAACTTCACCGAATACAGCTTCATTTCATAAATCATTTTTACACACACATATCTAAATATCACAAATTACTTCATTATTTACTTACCGTATTTTCCGCACTATAAGGCGCACCTACAAACCTTCAATTTTCTCAAAAGCCGACAGTGTGCCTTATAATCCGGTATGCCTTATATATGGACCAATATTGAGCCACAACAGGTCTCGCAAATACGGTAAGCAGCCGCCGACTTCATTTTCCCCGTAGAAGAAGAAGCGCGCGGTGCACGCTGGGTTTTGTGTAAAGACCCCAAAATGGCTCCTATTAAGAGACACGCTTACGACGCAGAGTTTAAGCTCAAGGCGATCAGTCACGCAGTAGAACACGGGAATAGAGCAGCAGCGAGAGAATTTAACATGAACAATCAATGGTGCAGAAGTGGAGGAAGCAACAGCTGTTCATTGAATGAACAGAGTTTTCAGAACGCTGGTTTGTAATCTATTAATAAAGTTTGACTGACCTATCTGACTATTTTGTTGACATTCCCTTTAGCGCAGCTCCATCTAATGGATGCATAACGTAACCCCAGCCTCTACTGTAGCGTCTATTCTATGCGCCTTATAATGCGGTGCGCCTAATATATGAAAAAAGTTTTAAAATAGGCCATTCATTGAAGGTGAACCTTATAATGTGGTGCACCATATAGTGCGGAAAATACGGTATTTATGTTTTATTTGTCTTACTAAATTTCTTCATCTGGGACCCAAGTCCAAATTTTGTCCCACAAACAAATAAGATGGTATGACAATAAAAAATCCTTAAATCCTTAAGTTGTCATAACAAAGACATTTTTAACTATGTTGACTTCGTTCTAGAAGTGCTATTAGATATATCGAATGACACTTAATGACAGCAGGTGTTATGTCATGTTTATGACAGCATCATGTCAGTCTTATGCACACCCTTCAATATAATGTACAGCAATACCCATTATTGGGTATTGCTATTTTTACTATTTTTACTTGAATCACTGTATAGCACTTTTAAATCACTTTTTGTACTTTATTAACAGGCACTTTATTTAGCACTGCACTTTAAGCATAGATTTGCACATAAATAACAATTTGCACACAAGAAGTTTTAACTGTATTTATTGAGTATTTTTAGTGATTAGCATGTAGCCTTTTGTTCTGGGCTCTGCACAGCTGCTCCTCATTGAGAAGTGAGGTGGTTGCCTGTGAAGGGAGGATAATTGTTACTCGGTGCAAAGAGCTACTGGTGGGTAAAACTGAGCAAATGGTTGTGCATAACCTGTTAAGTGTGAAGTGCTAATATGAAGTGACTCACTGTCTTTTCTGTGTCCTCTCCAGGGCGTTTGGACAAATACTGTCCCAGGAGTCCAGACCAAAGTCAGGACCAAAGTCGGACCTGGAGGGCTGGCATCCTGGCAAAATGGCCTCTCCCACTTTTCAATGTTCCAGGAGAGGCCATTGAGTAGTGGGGGCGGGGGGATTGTTTATGGGTTTTGTGGTGTTTCATTATGGTGTAATGATAAAACATAAAATATTTATAAAAAGTAAGTGGAAATATTTCTATTTACTAAAAGGTATTTTATTTAAATAGGTGGAGATTGGTGAATTTAGATTCCCCTGTGAATTAAAGGTAGTTTGGTCTGTCACAGCTGGGACTATTTAAGGCTGCAGTTTCACCTGTGAAATTATTTATTGATGCTGTGAGAAAAATATACCACTGCTGTTCCACCTGACTCTGCCTCAACTTTTCATCCTCACTGTAAAATCCAGCCACAAAAAGCCACCTTGTTACGGGCACACACACAATTTCATATATCTTTCTGCTTCTTGGAATCCTTTAAAAATAAAATCAACAGAGAAGATATTAGGACTAAAGCATTAGAACATGCATTAGTTAAACATGACCCAATGAAACTGTGCATCTCATTGGGGTAGGAGTTACTGGCATTTCTTAAATAATAGCACCAGTAAAACTTGAATTACTGTCATTAAAACAAAAAACCACAATCTGATCAGTTTATACTCAAAAAAAATCCTAAATATGTTTCCGACAAATCTACTTCTGCAAATTATGCTACATATTCTAGTCAGATCACAGTCATGCGCCCTTAGCTCCTTCTTCTGTTGTCTTAATATCCAATTCACAATTTTACTTAAGAAAGTTCTGCCTGAAATTGCATCTGCTCTGATCCAAATCATAAACTCAATCCTCTCATTTGTTTTTCCCCTGACTTTAAAAACAGCAGTTATCAAACCACTGATAAAAAAATAACAATCTGGCAAGTCACTACTACAGAATTACAGGCTAATCAGTGGATTTCCGGTTTGAGTCCTGGTCTGCCTGCCCTCATCATTTGTGTCCCTGGGCAAGACTTCATCCACCTCACATGCTGGCGTTGGCCAGAAGGGCCAATAGAGCAAAATATGCAGCCTTGCTTCTATCAACTAAGCGATAGGGCAGCCGTAGCTACAATCCAATCAACAGCATGTGAATGAGCCCTTTTGAGATTTCAATTGGAGATGCTTTTCCTCAACCTGCTGTGCAAACTCTGACTTGCTTCTATCTTATTATTTATGTAGCAGCAGTAGCAGCTTGCTCTGCTTCGCTCCCATCTCTGCTCCACAATCCTCAATCCAACAACCAAGCTTGGATGTGGCGCAAAGTGCACCCATGTGAAATTATGTAGCCGACAGAAATACAGAGACCTGTCAAGGTAAGCTGCTACCATGGAAACAGATTTTATTCTTAAATGATTCAGCTTCCATCTATCAAATAAAGTCTCTCCTCTTAGACCACATATGTCAGAGTCAAGGCCCGCGGGCCACATCCGGCCCGCGAGAAGGTTTTTTACGGCCCCTGGAATGATCTTGATTTATTATTAGAACCGGCCCGCAGACCACAGTAAGCCGGCACCCCGTCTGAAAAAAAAATACCTTCCTTATTTGAACTGTAAGTAGTTCTTTAAATGTTCTGTGAGATGATGTACTTACCCATGTATCCATAACAACCGGAACTTTCAATATCCACCAAGTTATTGCCGAAATATACCATCTATTAAAGGAGTGCCCCCCGGATTAATTACACTCTCTGCAGCTGCAGCTGCGAAGTTACAGTATTAACCCGATACTTGCTGGAAAGTGCAACGTCTCCCCTTTCAGAAACCGTTGGAATTTTTCCACTTAGCGCTACGTGTGGCGGAATTATGGTACTGCAAATTTAGATGTGTCGCCGGCGACACGTGTAGCTGCGCATCCAGGCTGCTCAAACGTTGTCTATGTTTGGCAGCACATACCTGTGTGAACAACTGTTTTCTTTGATGAACCTGAACAAAACATCACACAGAAGTCGACTTACTGCTGAACACCTTCACTCAATTCTGAGGATTTCCTCAGCTCAGAGCCTTACCCCGAACATTGATGAACTTGTGGAAAAGATGGGACACCACCAAGTATCACCCTCAACCTCAAACAAGTGAACATTACTGTGCAATCACATATTTAGAGTTTTTACTCAGTTCAAGTTTAAAAGTTAAAGTTTAATATTTGTTTTCACTGCATGTTACTTCTCCTTGATGAAAGTGCTGTTTTTGATTAATAGATTTTTGCACTTTATTTTATTGTATTTCAATCCAATTATATTTTAAAAATATTTCAGTTGTGTCTGTTGAAAATTAAAGATTACTGACAGAGCCATAAGAAAATATTGCTTTATTTATCTGATCATATTGGAATATATTTGTTAGGTTTTCAGTAGGTTCAATTAGGTTCACTAGACTATATGCGTCATTTAAAAAAATTTCAATGAACATTCGATCAGTCCGGCCCTCGGCTTGTAGCTAAATTTTTTATTTGGCCCTCCGTCCATTTGACTTTGACACCCCTGTCTTAGACCATAGGTGTCAAACTCTGGCCCGCGTGTAATTATATTTGGCCTGCGAGGCAATTTCAAATTAACCCTTTGGAGTCTTGGGTCTAAATGGCCGTTTTGGTCTAATTTTGAATTTACCCTTATATTTTCACCATAAAAACTATTTACCTTACCTTGTTTGGTATCATTATTTTCAGAACATCCTAAACTTTGTGATTTTACAGTGTTTGTTTCATTTTGACAAAATTTATTATCACATTGGAGCAAAAAACACACACAGAAACATGACGTCATGCCCGCCACAGGGCGGGCGTCGACCTCAAAAGGTTTTAATATTAGAGCCGGCCCGCCGGTATTATACAGTGGCAACGCTGTGATGCTCCATTCACCGCTTATACTACAAATCCCATAATGCTCTGCTGTTTTTTGGCGCGTCAATCAGGACAGAGGCAGACACGCATCCTCCTCTGTCAGTAGCACTTATGGTAGCGGACATGGATGTATTAGGAAGGTGGTGATCCGTCTTCTTGCGCACTCCTTCGGTTGAAAGCCCCGGTGCACCCCGCATCCCCGGGCCTCTCCCCCAAACCACACTGCGACCTCAAACTACAGCTGTTACTGTGTTACCCTACCAAAAAATGGCAAAAAGAAAGACAGAAAATAGAACTTTTCTGGACAGGTGGGAGACAGAATATCTGTTTACATATGTATGTGAGCAACTTTTCTCCTCAATGAAGATGGCGAAAACGTCTCACAGGAGACGTCTGACTGACGAACATCTTTGTTCGATAATGACGGTTTCCTCAGCTCAAACTCTGAGCGCCGACATTGATGAACTGGCATCCAAGAAAAGATGCCAGGTATCTGGCTTGGCTGCATCAGAGTAGATCAGTGTGTCGCAAAATGAGCAATAAATAAGTTTTCTATGCACCTTTTCTTGTTACTCCAAGGCCTGAATGGTTTATTCATAGTCTATTTAATGATTTATTCATAGTTGTTATGTTATTTTATTTTCAAATTTATTAGTCTGTGTACGAAGTTAATTTTGACATTTACCTCAGAAAGGAGGCATTCAATTTTTATTTAAATTTTATTTTATATGCCATTTATATGTTTTATTATTATTTTTAGCTATTCAATTTTGCACGCCTGCACTTTTAAGTTATATAAGCCTTGCTTGTTCAATATTTGTTGTTAAATCAAAACTTGTTTGGGTCCGTATTAAAAGATTCATTTGTTCAACCTTGGCCCGCGGCTTTGTTCAATTTAAAATTTTGGCCCACTGTGTATTTGAGTTTGACACCCCTGTCTTATACTGACAACTACTAAAGACTTGTAGCGCTAGCTTAACAAAATTTCACATCCTGCTTTTGTCAGTGCCTCCTTCAATGAGTGTGGGAAATTTCGGCATCAAAGAGCGGCACAGGATCCGTTGAAGAGCCGCATGCAGCTCGAGAGCTGCAGGTTCGCAACCCCTGCACTAGCTCGAGTTACAACAAGTAACAAGTAACCATAAAACAGCTCTACATAACAAATGCTTAGAACAAATCATTGTGTAAAAGTGCCATAACCTTCTCCTGATTTCTCCAGAAACAAAACTGAAGTAATTACCTTCAGCACACAGCTTCAGTTATTACAACTAGAAACTATTGATCAGGCCTGAGAGCTGGGTGTGGTGATGGACTCTGACCCGAACCTTCAGAGACACATTAAGACAGTTACAAGGTCGGCCTTCTATTACATAGACAACCTTTCCAGGATTAAGGATCTAGATGAACTCATCCATGTGTTTATCTTTAGTTGCATTAATTTCTACAAGTGTCTTTTTACAGCTTTGACTAAATTTAAATAAATAAAAATCAAACTGTTCCAGCTGATCCAGAAAGCTGCTGCTCATGTTCTCACTAAAGCCATAAAGATGGAGCACATCACCCTAGTACTAAAGTTCTCACACTGGCTCCCTGTAGTTCAGAGAATGGACCAAACCACTTCTGTTAGTTTATAAATCACTTATCAACACTTTGAACTGCCTTGTTCCTGAAATGTGCTATAGAAAAAATCTTGAATTGACTTCGTTACTATTTTCATTCATGGAAATGAGCTTCCCTAGTGGTTAGCTTCCTCTAGCTAAATAAGAGAGAATGAAGCAATTGGACACAAATACTCGAAACATAAATAAGCAAGCAAACATTTTAGTGGATGCCATTAACAAAAAGAGTGGAACCCCTCCATGCATCACTTTTCACTATAGAGGCTTTGTCTAAACTCAGCAAAATTAATTATCCTGTTTATCTGGTTTTAACCAGGCAAGAGAAGACATTTAAAGTAAATAACTACAGTGCTACTCAGAGGTTTATGAGGAAAACTCAAGCTACCATGGACTTCTACTTTTGCTCAACTTCACAGAAAATTAGCTATTTGCTGTACAGATAAAGATGGTAAAGGTTTAATAATAGACCAGTCTCATCGGGGATCAGACTGGAATCAATGGTCGCAATGACTAGTGATAAAGAGCCTGATTCTGCTCTGTTTCCATTGGATATGACGTCAATCCAGCTGCCAGCACACAACAACACACATTATAACACACATATACTTGGAAAAGAATGTGCAGAGAATGAGACTCCAGCCAATATCCAATCAGTATGAAACCTTAACTTGCTTTGGTTGAGCTTTACTCTCTCCAGTTAGTTTGTTGACATTTAACAAATATATTACGGGATAAAAACATTAAAAGAAAGCAATTTTCAACAAAAGATGTAAATAGAAAAAACAGAAAAGGCAAAGAAGTGTTGTCTCTTTTTAAACGTTTTTTGAGGCCTAATATAACCATTCAGTGATTTGGAACAACGTCCAGATTCAACCCTTCACCGTCAGACCCTTCCTCCTCAGAAACACCTATGCCCATGCCAGCTCTCTTTTCAGTAAATAAAGAGGAAGATAACAACCAATGGACTTTCAATTGTGGAAGCGTCAGAAAGCCATTTAATCATTACTAATTCCTTCCCCTACCTCTCCCTCTCACCTTGCCATTTATGTGTCAAATACCACTCACTATCTCTGGAGAGAACCAAACATTTAATGAAACCTCCCAGGTCACATTACCCTCGTCTCCCTGCTATATGTCAGTCGCATCAAAGAACAGTTCTGTGTGGTTCACAACAAGAGCCTTACAAAAGCAGCTAATATTTTGAAGGTTTATTGCTTAAACAGCACAGATAAGAGAAAAGAGAGAAACTTTCATGTATAATTTCAAACATAAGATGGAGGCAAAGAGAATTCTTGCCTCAGGGTTTTCCCAGAGAAACCCTGGTGGGTCACCAAGCTTTAGGTGCCCTCCTCCACACCAGGCTAAGCATTGTGTGTTTTTGTTTTTACATTGCATGTTGTTCTTTTTATTTTTAAAGAAAAGTAAATAATTGTTTTTTTTCTTCTTTTTTTTTATAGCCAGACTACAAGCGTCTCTTCCACAGTGAGCATTTGACAGGCAGGGCAGAATTATTGCTGAAAGAATGATGGATTAATAGTTTTCAGGTTTTATAGTTGATGCACTGAACAGGGAGCGCGCAACAATCAGACCGCTAGCGCCTTTGCACATTGGCCTTTTTGTGCGCGGTGCCGTGGCTTGATCTCTGAAGTTTACTTCTGCGTGGATAGCTCATCTAGGCTAACCTATATGGACATTGATATCAACTCCCTGAGAGGATGAGGATCCATGTTTCTTTGTAGAATTCATCAAGGTAGGAGTCAGGTTTGAATCCACCATGTTTGCTCTGCTTGTGCAGCTCAATGTCAACCACAAATGTTCACATTGAGTTACGTTCCATGTTCATAGGTGAACATTTAGAGGTGCGCGTTGAGCATGCAGTGAGAATGATACTGGAATGTCCGTTGACATCTCAAGATGCTGTTTCTTTGTATGCAGGGATAAAGTTTGAATTCCCAGTTAGCCAGTGCGTTATGGACCGGTGGTTCAGCCCGTGGAGGAGCTTTCCATCTCGTGACTAGCACAGTACACTGGCTTGTTCTTGTTTTATTTTATTTCTTGAAGCAACACAATGCATATCAAATGCTTCGTCTCCTTAAAGTCAGGTAGAGTTGCTGCGCAAGCCAGGCGGAGATGTGAAAAACTCGTCCCATAAAGCTCGGGCAACCAAAACAGCCTCTGTGCACTTATTAAAAACTCAGACACAAAATGGAAGAGCTGCTAAAGCCACATAGATTAAATCTTTCTGTTTGTTCCTCTACATTCAGCAGTAGAGATGCATAGTTATGCGGGTCTGGATCATCATGCAAGGCCGGTCCAATGTTGAATGAGGCCTTGAGCGGAATTTAATTTATTGGCCCCTCTTCCTGCTAAGAACATCAGCACCACTAACAGCATTCCACCCTGGATTTAGTGAAATCTGGGAGAAGGGGCCAAGTTTAATTGGCTGAGCAGTCAGATGCAATTGTAGTTTACTAAGATAAATTATGAACAGCAAGATTAAACTCACAGCATCAGACTGTAACTATGGTAACAAAACAGTCCAATTATGAATATTGTTCTTTGAACTTTTACAAAGTAAACTTGTCAGCTCCTTAAAATCTTAAATTTAAATGTTAAACAATTTAACATTGTTTAACATTTAAACAATGTTAAATTGTTTACATTTAACCTAGACATGTAACAACATGCTGCAAACATAGATAAACATGTTGGTAGCATGTTTATCTATGCTGCAAACATTAAATGAAATTTAACTGCATTGATATTCTCTTAGTTTGTGTATGCCATAGATCGGTTCTAATGTGATCAACATTACATTGTGTTTTTAGAGCCACTAACACTAATGTGGATTTAACTGAAGTGCAAATAATTGATATTTATTTTATTTGTACTTTTTTGATTTGTTGTTTTTAAGATTCTATAGTTGTGGGTTTAAGAACTGTTGGCAATGTCTCGCAGTAACATAATTACCCAGTAATATTTTACATTTCCTGTCAACTTAACATACAAAATACAAAGCCCCGATGGACCGCCTCAGTGCCCCAACCACAGGGCTTAGCAAGTTTTCTGGGGGAAACCCTGTTGCCTTATGCTTTATTGTAAGGTTTGACTAATATCAATTTGGTGGGGTGATGTGCTCTGGCTCCCAGTGTGGTGATTTATCATGGCTTCTTACCATGCTGAAGCCATGATAAATCACCACATAAATGCTGTACTGTAGTTATTTTACTACATCATCTACTGTATTTTATATTAATGCGGGCACTCTAATGTCAGCAACTCACCTGCTTGTAGAAATTTGATTGATCTGGCAAAAATGACCAACATAAAATCAGGAAGGACACAAAAACCGAGCAGGACAAAGTAGCAGAGCCTGATGTTGGCAGAGCTCTATCCATTTATGGAGAATGTCTCTCTTTTCTATCGGTCTGTCATCCATCTTTCCTGCTTAAATTCTAAGAAAATTCTTTGAATTCTGGAATTCTAAAATATTTCCTAAGATCACATCACTAGGAGCTAGTATTAGTGTTAGAATTCTTTCAGAATAAGGGTCTTGGTTAAAATTGACCCACTGATATATCCTTGGGCCACCTCAGCAGATTCAGTAGTAATAAACCTGTAAATACAATGAACATTAAGAGTTAAAAAAAGACTGCGTGGTTTCACACACGCAGTCTTGAGGCAGCTGTTCAGAGCCTATAGCCTCCAGAAGATATATGAGATATACAGTACAGACCAAAAGTTTGGACACACCTTCTAATTCAATGAGTTTCCTTTATTTTCATGACTATTGACATTGTAGATTCACACTGAAGGCATCAAAACTATGAATAACACATGTGAAAATATGCTCTAAACAAAAAAGTGTAAAACAACTGAAAATACCCCTTATATTCTAGTTTCTTCAAAGTAGCAACCTTTTGCTGTGATTACTGGTTTGCACACACTCTGCATTTTCTTGATGAGCTTCAAGAGGTCGTCACCTGAAATGGTTTTCACTTCATAGGTCAACCTGCCCTGTCAGGTTAATAAGTGGGATTTCTTGCCTTATAAATAGTCATGAAAATAAAAAAAACCCATTGAATTAGAAAGGTGTGTCCAAACTTTTGGTCTGCACTGTATGTTTGATCAAAGAAATCTGATGCAGATAATGTCCAGAGGCCTCACATATAAAGCGTGAATAGGCACAAAAAATGTGCAGTGCCATACTTTACTCACAAATCAGCATGTGTAAAAGTGAACTTTGCATCAAAGTTTGCCTAAATATACGCACACTTTTTCTGTGGCTTGAAAATGTGTGGCAGTCACGCAAACTTTTTCTGTGAACAATATCAAACTACAAAGCATCAAAACTCACCTAAATACACTGAAATCTGAATACATTCAGTTATTTAGACCATGAAGCATCAAACCCAATGTTTTTTTCATGGTTTTAATATTTTATTGTTTAAACGTAAACGATAAAACTGAACCGCATTTGTCCTCAGACAATAAACTAAACACGCACAAAAAATAAGGAAAAAAAAGAAGGATGTGAAAACCTCACTTGAATGCAAATAGTACTTTTCCTAAGTTTTTGTCTCATAAAGATGTAATGCGTTGGTTTGAACACTGAAGAGCGTGAAATGCATCTATGGGGTAATTTCATTCTCACTAAACAAGAAAACAGGGTTGGATCAGCAGATTAACTCAAACCTGCTGATTAAAAATAATCAACAGGTTTGGTTATTTTTAAGGTGATCAAGATGTGTAGACAATCACACATCTTGATCACGTAGCTGCGCAAAATTCAAAGGTGAGTAATTGTGGAGCGTTTTGGATCTGATGGAGGACATTGTCAATGGAAGGATTCAGAGGGAGCAATTGTTCAGAGACCATATTGATCTGCTGGAAAATGTTGATGATGGTTTATTATTGTTTAGATTAATCCAGACTGATCATCCCGGAGTTCTAAGAAAAATTTAAAGAAGGAGCCGTGCAGTACCGGTACCATTGTAGCCGGAGTCATGCTTCAGTTGAGCCATGCCCGCTTTGTGAATGCGCCTTATGGACAGAAATGATCTTTATTCTGTAAATGTATAACTCATGCGATTGATTCTACTATGTAAAACAAACGTCCACATTCCCCACTCAAAGGACTCTCTGACACGCTGTCTATCTTTAAACTCCAGCTGAACGCACTACTCTTCAAACAGGCATTTGCAGGACCTCTTTATTTTCTTTTTTAAATTTGGATTTTTTTTGTCTTTAAAATGTATTTTTACTTTTGTGAGGTGACCGTATGTGCCCTGAAAACACCTTTTAAATAAAATGTATAATTATTATTATTATAAATACTCATACTGCTACAAACAAGGACGCTGTCATGGTTATTGCTTCACATGATGTATTTATGGGTGGCAACAGGGCGGACCAGCAGCTGCGCTCCATTTCCCACAAATTAGGATTTATAAAGATGCGCAACCATGTGCGTGCGCACGGCTTTATACATCCGGATTTCTGTGTGCACCGCACTTTTCAATATTTGTCCGTATGCCGAGTTTTAGTGTGAAAACTGTGCACTCTTTTATGCATGAGGCCCCTGAAGCGGGAACACTGAATGCAATCAGACAGCATGCAAGATATTCAAGACATGTAGTTCATCCTTGGATTTATCCATGAGAGTCTCCTGCAAGTAAAACTACGGCCATTTAATTCTGTAATCTCAGGAATAGGAAGTGAAAGCACACAGGGTCTGTGATCTCCATGGATTACAATGTTAACGCACAGGTAATGGGGGTTCGTGGTTGCGTGTTTCCAGCAGAATTCTGGATTATGTAACCTATGTTGCCCCAGTATGTTGGCTCATCTAGGGAAGCGCCAGCATCCCATGGGCCCTTCTCCTCTTCACAGAGCCACAAAGGAAGAGGAAGTCAGGTGGAAGGAAAATCTACTTCCCATGTCTTTTACACAGCCTCTCAGTAAAAAGATAGGATAATCAGTTCAGTTCAGTTTTTATTCATATCCCAAAGGGAAATTAGTTTGTAGCAAACATCAGAAATGCAAAAAACTGAAAACCACAAAAGACATCAAATAACAACTACGCATATTAGGAGAAATAACTAATGCCATAACCAAAACAAAAACGCTGTTTCATGGATTAAGATATCCAAATGTAGCACTTTATAAGAGATGGAGTACTTCAACATCAGTCACATCTTAAAGCTGCAGTACGTGACATTTACAAAAAATGTCTTAAATATTTGCTAAAACTATCACCATGTCATGATAGTATAGCATGAGACAGATAATCAGTTTAAAAAAAAAAAGAAAAATCAAGCTCCTTCACCTCCTTACATTGCTACTATTGCTCTCTGAAGAAATGCACCACTCCAGATCAAAAACAACCAATCAGAGCCAGGAGGAGGTTCTTAGCCTGTAGTGTACACATTGCTCCATTGTGCTAATGGGGCAGAGAAACAACTTAATGCACCAGGAAAACCGTTCATGGAGCAGTCATGGCAGGCTTTGCTATTGGGAAGAAGTAACGGAGCAGAGAGAAAGGGAGAGAGAGTGAGTGGAGCATACATGAGGATGAGTGACAGCACCAAGACCCCTCTTCTGGCTCTGATTGGTTGTTTCCAACCAAGCGGTGTATTTGTGCAGATAACACCAGGTTCATAGGGAAAAGGAGATTGATATTTTGTTGCATATTCTCTGTCTCAAATTATACTGTTACAACATAGTGATAGTTTTAACAAATATGTATATAAAAAATACATATTTTTAATAAAGGTTACATACTACGTCCTAAAATTTATTCAGAGACACAAGGAAGAACTGTCCAACATTTTTTCTCACCCGAGATTCAAAAAGCTGAATCTTTTTATGCTGAGTAGCCAGAAGATCTTAGAGATGGCACCAAATTGGTATTCAAAAGCTCACACTCATAACTATGATTGGGCAGTGAATGACCATTATGTTCCCAGCAAGAATTTAAGGCAAACAATAAATACAATAAGTAATCTCTGCCCATTTAATATATAAAATGGCAGGCGGATTTAATGGTGTCACAATGTCGATATAAAAAATTAAAGTGAACTGAACTGTATCCTGACCTTGAAAATGATGGGCCAAGATGGCGCCAGTGTATTCGGCACGCCGTCCGACTCGCTCTCACTACTTTGTTATTTTTACTCTTTTTGCACATTTATGCTGTTATGGTTCTGATGGCTTAATTGTTTACGACCGTCAAGCACTTCTGGACATTAAAACTTCGGTAGATCTACAATTTGGATATGGTCTGGGTCCGAGAAACCGAGGCTTCCAGTTCCTCACTGACATCCCTAATGAGCTGCTGAGTTGTCCACATTTGATTCCGGAAAGGTGTTTCCGTCGAAGACATGGTAAATGTGGAGGACTGGCGGTGAGGATTAAAGCCTATTTGGCATTTCTTCGCCGTCCATGCGGCTCTCCTCGACTGGGATGGTGTCCTTGTTTCCTGAATGTAGGACGCCGCTGGATTCGCCCCATTGTTCCGGGGCTGTGCTGCTCTCGGAAGGACGCGGTGGAGTTTTTCTATCATCGACGGTTTCGGGATCAAAAGAGGAATGTGGATTATGGAAACCTCAGGCGGTTGAACTATGTTATGTCTTCAACTTCTTTTTCTGCACCATCAACCATCTGCCTGGCTTTGCTTAATGCTAGGTCTTTAGCTAATACGACCTTCGTGCTACACGACCTGTTTACTTCTTGGGATTTGGATTTTTTAGTCATCACAGAAACTTGGCTACAAGAAGGTCAGTTGTTCCCGTTTTCTGAACTTCTACCTCTGAACTGTGCTTTTATAAATTCTCCCCGGTTGACTGGCAAAGGTGAAGGTCTGGCTCTTGGTCAGATTTTCCATAAGTTTAACGTTTCATTTCATTGCTTTGCAGATGATGTCCAGATTTATATGCCCCTTAAACTACAAAATGGTACAAATAAATCTCTTCAGCTATTGATCGATTGTTTAACAGAAGTCAAATCTTGGATAGAGCAAAACTTTCTTCACCTCAATCAAAGTAAAACGCAAGTTATATTATTTGGTCAGAGTCTTCACACCACAAATCCAGATCTGATTCTTGGTTCTTTAGCTCGGTTTTGTCAGACCTCTGCTAGGAATCTTGGTTTTACTTTTGATAGTTGTTTAAAGCTAGATAAACAAGTTAGCTCTGTCGTTAAATCAAGTTTTTATCACCTGCGGATTTTAGCAAAAGGTAAATCTTATTTTGGTTTTAAGGACTTTGAAGGACTTATCCATGCCTTCATTACATCTCGTTTGGATTATTGCAATTCATTATATAGAGGCATGGATAAATCACAGATGCAGCGACTTCAAATCATCCAGAACGCAGCTGCACAACTTCTTACAGGAACCAGGAAGCGTGACCATATAAGGCCCATACTGGCCTCTTTACACTGGTTGCCTGTTTTTTATCGAATAGATTTTAAGATTCTTTTATTAACTTATAAAGTTTTAAATGGATTAGCTCCCCCTTATCTTTGGGACCTTTTAAAATTTCAGTCTGTGTCCAGAACCTTACGTTCAAATAATCAGCTTTTACTGACAGTTCCTCGGACCCGACTTAGGAGGAAAGGAGATCGAGCTTTTTCTTCTGTTGTTGGTCCTCTTCTATGGAACAATCTTCCTTTCCAAATTAGATCTGCCCACAGCCTGGATCATTTTAAATCGCTTCTTAAAACTCATTTTTATTCCTTAGCATTTAATTAAACTAGTGTTTTGATACTCTGTTTTTATTCATGTGTGTTATTGTCATTCTTGTACAGCACTTTGGTGCAGTTTTATGCCTGTTTTAAAGTGCTATATAAATAAATTTGACATTGACATTGACAATGGAGTTGGTGAATCATTCAAAATCACACAGTACTGATTCCAGCTTGCTAATGTTATTTGTGTTATCCAAAAACTACACCAAATTCAAATTCTGATTAAAAAACAAAGCACGCCAGATAAAACACCGGTAAAGAAAAGCAGGTTTTATGTTCTTCTGCATTCAGAGGAACATTAAAAGATACTTAGAGTTTCTAGAATCCAGTAGTAGAAACACCCCTTGAAATGTGAAAATGATGCAAATCCTACTGAACCTTACCCATTCTAAATATAATTACAAACCCAGTCAACACACTTGAAAAGACTTGTGAGCATTTTGGTAAATTCTTAAAACAACATATTTGGTGTATTTAGAACACCGACTTAATATTCTGTAATAGTGCTGACAAAGCTTGTTTTGCCAATTTATAAAAACTTCTTGCTAATGTTAAATTTAGTAAGAAGTTAAAGAGTCAGGATATGGCCAGTCCAGACCACTGTGACAGGCAAAAAAGTAACTTTGAAAAGATTTAGCAAGGAGCACTTTTACATCCTAGTGTTCATAAAAGCATTAAATGTGAAAGACTATGGAGCCACATTAATATGCATAATACATCCAACTGCTAAAACATGAATGAATGATTTAAATATTTATTTCTCTGGTCAGAAGGAAAAGTAACACCAGACCAGTTTAGAGATGAGTATTTCAGACATGATTTGGTCTATTTACGACAAAAAAAACAAAAAAAAACAACAAACGTCAACACAATCAATATCCCAGAGACAATAAACTTGCTTACATGTCTAGTTTCCTCTTCTAACAATAATAGAGGTGATGGTGTTGACAATGGCCGCAAGGCAGCCGTGGCTACTATCCAACCACTCCAGTATGAAAGAGGAAACCATATCCCCACATTCATTATTTTTTTCATTCCTTCAGGAAAACACCTCTTCTCTGTAAAAGTCTGTGATGCCATGTATTTATCAGTTTCTTTAATCCAAGTCATACTGAGCAAAATTGATTCAAAAGTGCTTATCTAAGGAATTTTCCTGTTGGGATTTATTCAATAAAATGCCAAATAATCAATCATGTGAAAGAAGCCAACATTGTTTAACTAAACCCATAGGAATGTGTTTCTATATGTAGAAAGAAGTCAACATTTAAAAAGATGCAAAAGTATTTTTGAAAGAACTGAAGAAATGAAAAAAAAAATAAAACTGACCGAAGATGAGAAAATGAGTGGCTGACCTGTGCGTTCAATGTATTCAACACATTTCTCAATGAAGAGTGGGATGGGACGCTCTGAAGTCACAAGATTCTGCAAGCGAACGCCAAAGTAGTTGCTGTCCCAGGTTCTCCGAGTGGGTGGGTAAAGTGGCTTCGGGGGCTTGGTCGATTTGGGCTACAAGTAAAAGGGAGATGAGAATTTCAGAAGCTTCTGGAAGGTAATTGGGTGAACAGGAATCAAGAAATACTAAACAATAAAGCAAGTAGTAACAACAAAACAGGTCAATAAGGAACATTGAGATGAGAATGAGTGACAGAACAAATACATTTAGAAGGAAGAAGGTCAAATTAAAGGAGGGTGAAAAAATAAATCGTTTAACAAATGCAGAGATAATGTTGAAAGTTTGATAACAGAAGCAGAAGAATCTTAAAAAGATCAGGTAGCAGCATGACAGCAAAAAGATATATTATTAAAGCTACATAAATTCTGAATATTTTGAGAGAGTATTTGTACAAGACATTGTGTACAATAATATGTGTTGTTTAGCAGTATTAACTTATATGAGGTGGGAGGAGTGATGGAGGAAGACAGGAGAATTCATGTTGATGTGATGAAAACGGGGAGGAGATCAGTCAGGAGAGTCACAAGGTGCTGAGCTGGAAAAAAGAACGCACACTGGAATTTTTCAGATTAGCACAATTTGAAAGCATACTTAATTTTTCAGGAAATCTTCCACTTTTGCTTTGCATTACTTTCATAAATAATGGCGCAGTGCTGCCAGGTTTTGTACATTTGGGATTTAATTTGAATCACTTTCAGATGACCCAGATAACCCTAACAGAACAAGACTAAATTCCTTTTTATCATGCTGGTAACTTAGATTTCTCCATACTCTTCTGTAATTGGCCAGGACAGTCAACAAACACTGTCTACTAGAGTTGTTCTTCACTCTCATCTGTTGATCCAATAGCGTCATAGTTTTAACAATGCTCAGCATTCATGGCTGTCATGTGGCACCAGAAGGTATTTCTCTGCTGATTTGCACACTGACTTAGCCCATAAATCTTCATCGTGGATTTGTCCATCAGGAAAATAAAACATCAGGTGTATGAACAAGCTTTAGCACTGATACACCACTGTAAAGTTTACCTAAATTGGGGAGTATGTTTTCTAATTTTAAACCATGCATTTAGCAATAAAACATTAAATGTCATTTATCCATACATCCATTATCTTACAAATTTATCCCTAGTCGGGTCATGAGGGGGCTGTACAGTGGTGCAGCAAGAAGGTCCTGGGTTCGATTCCCGGCCCGGGGTCTTTCTGCATGGAGTTGTGGGTTCTTTCAGGCTGCTCAGGCTTCCTCCCACAGTCCAAAAACATGACTGTCAGGTTAATTGGTCTCTCTAAATTCTTCTTAGGTGTGAGTGTGTATGCATGGTTGTGTGCCCTGTCTGTCTCTGTGTTGCCCTGCGATGGTCTAGCGATCTGTCCAGGGTGAACCTCTCGCCTGTTGACAGCTGGAGATAGGCACCAGCACCTCTCCCGACTCCACTAGGGAGTAGGGACAAGGGTGTAAGAAAATGGATGTGTGGGTGGATGGATGGATCATGAGGGGTTCTGGTGCCTATCTCCAGCTTTCAACAGGCGAGAGGCAGGGTCACCATGAACTGGTCACCAGTCCATCACACGGCAATACAGGGACAGACAGGACAAACAATTATGCACACACACACCCAAACGCGTCAGGAGAGGTTAGAGTACCTGGAGAGAACCCATACATGCTTAGCCAAAACATTCGGTAACACTTTATTTGACAGGATGTGAATAAAACTGACATGACACTGTCATAAACATGACATAACACCTGTCATGAACATGAAGGAGTCTTTATGAATGTCTATGACTGTTGAAATGTCATTCAGTAAATAATGACACTTAATGCAGTCACTCTAAAACTTGCATTGAAAGTGCCAACTTTGCATTACAAATGTCATTTTCAAAATAATGATTTTCAGTGCAACTTTTAGAGCAACTTCGCATTAAAAGTGTCATTATTTACCGAATGACACTTCATGACAAGTCATAGACATTCATAAAGACTCCTTCATGTTTATGACAGTGTCATGTCAGTCTTTTTCAAATAAAGTGTTACCGAACATTCAATCTCCATGCAGAAAAACCCCGGGCTGGGATTCGAACCCAGGAGTGTAGTGGCATGCTACTACCAACTGCGCCACAGTGCAGCCCTAATTGTCGGTTAGTCTGACCATTTTATATTGATATCTGTAGAGACCTTTCGCAGACTTTTTTACTTGTTTTGCCAATGTATAATTGAATCTGTGTTTTTCCCGTTTTGTCTTTTTCTCATTGCTGCTAGAAAAAATTTCCTTACAGAACAATAATAAATTAATACCAATACTTAACACATGCTGGTTAAATATATAGACTTTATGCACATTATATTGATAAATGGCTGTAATATAAGTTAAGGTTTTGGTAACAGAGTTGGAAGAGACAATGCTACCCAGATAAGAGAGTCTTTGCCTTGAGGTCACAGTTAGCTGATGAGATGAAGATGAAGTATTGCTGGAGAGGTTGGTGGAAACAGCAGGAAAGGCAAAGTCCCTGGCAGAAACTGGAGAGAAAAACCCAGGACACTGACTGAAGGAAAGAGGGGAAGGTAAAGCTGTGAAAGCAGCAGGATAGTGTAGCTGATACATGTGAAATGGTCCAGTCAAGGGGCTGGTCATAACTGTAGGCCCAGTGCTTTCAGGCCACGATAAAGCGCAAGCCTTTGGACCGGTCCAGAGGCACAAGCATTTGCTGTGACTGACTGATGCTGAAGCCCAAGACCTGCAACCTCGCTCTTTATCAAGACACAACCTTTTGAGTGTTGACCCTTGTTCAGGTTGAGCTTGTGTGCAAGTGACATCTCCTTGTAGCCCAGCACAGATGTTATCAGAGGACAGAGAGCCTTTCAGGGAGCAGGGTTGTTGAGTCTGCACTGGCTCTGAAGCAGAGCTGGAAAGGTGGCTGGTACATGACCAATGACCTGCTGTGGGTTGCGTTCTGGATGTAGAACCATTTAAACTCGCTGCTGGCTCACTTGGCCCTGGAGCAGCACCTGATTTAGTGGAGTTACTGCTTTTGGTTTTGACGTGCCCAAATTGTTGATCTAGGTGGCTGAGAAGTTCCCTGGGCTTCAGTCTGGGGAATTTCTCCCCAGGACTCTACTCCCCAGGAAGACTACATCTAGTTTCCAGGTCCAGAGGAAACTAGATGTAGTCTTCTCCCCAGGAAGAGTACTGCGGCTTCTATGCGGTGCAACATGTAAGAGGCCAAGGCCAGGAGGAGGAACCTTACCAAGTCAGCGATTACACCTCTCTACATTGATGTGCTTGCAACTCTGAGATTTCCTTCAGATGTTTCTCCCCAAGTCTCTGCGGTTCCCTCTTTATATCTGAGTCCTCTGTCTCAGAATCATCTTCTGTGCTCACCAAAGAGAAAAGTCCGATGGTGGTGGAGGTAACCAAAGCTTGAGGTGGAACCGGGTCCAAATTGTATCCACCTGAGTGTGCAAGGGAGGTAGCGCTGGTCCTGCACATCTGCTTCACATCCCTTCTGTTGGTCACTTCAGGAGGAACAGAGGTGATCTTAAATCAACCTCTAGTTCCAGAGCAGGTCACAGAGTGAGGAGGCACAAACAGCAGAGTCACTCAAAGTGCTCAGGCTGTCCATTCTCTCATCTTGAGGGAACTGTTCTCCCAATAGTATTGATCCACTATTGGCCCCGTGGTACCATTTCCTGACCCTCCAGTGGCGCTGTCCAGGTCCAGAAGAAACTAGATATACTCTGACCCAGATCCCGGTGTCTCTGTCGCACTTAGTTTCAACAGTTTGATGAACACATGGGAGACCTTCTCTTCCTGGTAGAGCAGGTACCTCAGTTTTTCATCCAGAGTCTTAATGGTGCTGGAGGTATCTTTTAACATGTTTACTGCAGTGTAGGCCATCAACAAGTTGTACAAGCCCAGGTTTGTATACCTTGTGACTTGCAGTAGCTATTAAATGAAAATACTAAAACGTTTTACAAAGTTAGCATTGACAGTTGTGACTTGCACTGATACCTTAAGAATACCGCAACTTATGCAATGAGACATGAACTGACGGTTTGCTTCAGTACCTTTGTGTACTCTCATAACCTCATAACACAGATGTATTAAGTGCTTAGGATAAATATGTTAAGATTTTGAGTAAATTTGCTTCTGGACATCTAGTATGAATCTAGCTCATTAAGGTGACTGACTTTTTGTTTGTTGGGAGTAGTTTTGTTCCCCCTCGGGATTTTTGTATTATTATTTTGATACGATAAGCACTGACCTGCCTGTTTTAAGTTTGTTCATTTGTTATAAAGCCAATAAAAACTTAGATGAAAAAAAGATTGTGTGCCAGTGCTGAATAATAGGAAAGACTCACCTTTTTCTGGTCCTTCAGTGTCTTTGATGCCTTCTTCTTCTTCATCTTCTTATCATCTTCAGGGTCAGAGGTGATTGCAGGATTATCTATACCAATCTTCCATGGGTCAGCTGGGGAGAGAAGAGGGTCCTCCTCACTGCCTCTATGGGCTCTTCCTTTTTTCTTTTTCTGTGTGGCAGGGCAAAACTCTTCACCATCACTATCAGAATGAAATCGTCTTTGATAGGCCTTTGTTTTACTGAAGAGGATCTTAGAACGATGCTTGTACTTAGATGGTCGCCTCATGGTTTGAGACTTCCGATCAAATCCGTTCTCCTCATCTCCTCCTGAATGGAGGAATGGAGGTGTAATTTTCACCAGACGGCTGTGCGCGTCTTCAGGTACAACATAGATGTCGTCGCTGTGGAAACCTCTGGACCTAACCAGGGTGTCAACAGGCTCTGCATAGTTGTCTGAAGCTTCCACATCTTCAGTGTGTGTGACTGGGCCACGAGGCATCCTGCGATTGCTTCGCATGCCTGCTTCAATGGTTTTAAGCAGGTTGGGGTCGAGCTTCTTCACATTAGGCTTAGGGAGCACAGGTTTAGGTCGGACTGGTGGGGGCACTTTGTGGTTGCGGTCGTGGTCTCCGACAGGTGTGCTGTGAACGGGGTACTCATTTCCCTCTAGGTCAATCCTGTACTTTGCCCGCTCACTGGGTGTAGGCAGAAGTTGGACATCATCACCAATTGGACTGTAAGGTGGGGGGGCCTCATTATCATCATCAGATTCAGGATAATAGGTGGTGTAAGCTGGCAAATGACTATGAGGTGATGTGGGGAAAACATCTTCACTGGTGGTGCAGTCGCGAGTGGAGCTGTCGAGCAAGAAGGCCTTCTCAATGTTTGGCTTTTTTTCTAGCACTTCGTTGAAGAAGGGTGTAAAAACCTCCGTCTGCCGGTGATATTGTGACAGGGAATAGAGTGCTGTGAACTTAGCAGCAATCTCTGTGGCAATGTGCTCCCCTTCAGTCATCAGCTCCTTTATGGCATCACTCTCGAAGAAGTCCGCCTGACTGTCTGTTATCGCCACCATCTGGACGGGGATCACATCTTGGACTTCGGCCAAGAATGCCCGTAGGGTTGCCATTGATGCCTTGCGCTTGGCAGAGTAGACCAGAATATAGCCATGCACAAGTTCATCCTTCCGGACACCAATAGCAGAGTGGTAAGAGAGTATAGTGACTTGGATCCTTTTCCGGTTGTCCCCAATAATCTTATCGAGAATGAGTGTATTGCTCTGGCCTTGCTGTCCAGCACTACAGCAATGTGAATCTAAGAAAGGTGAGAGGATGAGGTCAACACTAAAAGGGTCCCAACACATAGCACACATGACTATTCTAAGATCTGTCTCAGCCATGTCTTTAATACACGGTAGGGGTGCTAAGACATCCAAGTTATGCTTAAGGCCTTCCAGCACTGCCCTGAGCCCCTGCTTAATTTGGAATTCTGTGAATTTCCTTGGAAAAGCTCCTGAGGGAATGTCAACAAAGGTACACTGCAACTTGTTTGCAAGCTGCTGGCCTTGGTGCCTTAGAATAGGTATGTTTTTGCAAACACTGTCTCTCTGACTTGAAAGAATGAGAATAAAAGGGAGTGGCTGAGCAAACTGATCTCGTCTATTCTGTGCTATCTCTGCTCTGATCCTACCTATGCAGTCACCAATACAGTTGAGAGACTCAATAGAGTTAAACACACAAAAGCAGCCATGAGGCTTGAAAGTGGCAACCCATGTGTGACTGAACAGCAGAGTGGAGTTAACATCCACAGGAAGAAGCTCTAGTTCATAAATTTTACCATCAAGCGTGTACTCATCATCTGTGGATTGAGCTCGGATCTCATTTGCTAGTTCCTGTGAGAGACCATCTTTTCCAAGAAGGCAGAGGTTGATCTTATCAATGTTGGCACTGCTATAGTAGAGATTTGAGCGTCCATGGTCAAGCTGTACCAGCCTGTTGGCCAAAACCTGCTCTACTTTCAGATCTACACAGTTCTGTCCACTTAAGCATGTCTCTTTAGTGGGATGGTAGACAAACCCGATGTGTTTAAGGAGTAGCGACTCTCTATCTGGGGCAAGTTTCTGCAGTGCTCTGTACCTGGGCTCCTCATTTAGTACACTGTGAATTTCTGTCATCTTGTCACAACTGGGAGTTGCATTAAGATCCAAGTCATAAAACAGCTCAGCATGCTCAAATAGCATTTCCTGAAAATCCTCTTTGGCCTTTTCAACTATTTCCTGCTGATGCCTACAGTAAACATCCTTTCTGTCAGATTCAGTGATGTACTTGTAGGCCTCATCTTCCATGACAAAGCACATGACCTCCTCCCAGGGTTGTCCTGGACTGATAAAATGAACTCTTTCCAGAGTCCTCTTGAACCTATCTTTCATCTCCACCCTTCTTTTCTCAGATAGCAAGTGCTGGACATGGGAATAGTAAATTCTCTCCCCATCAGGGGTATTAAGGAGGTCGAAGGGTATTCTGCGATCACTATTATCAATGTGATCTGACTCATCCCACGGTGTATGATCCAGTACCACAAACCAACACTGGAAATCTTGCCGGTTTCGGATTATAGTCTGTGCCTCAGGCCATGACAGGTGTTCAACTTCCTCCAGACTACAGAAAATATTGTTAAGGGTTTTTGGAAGTGTTACTAAGTACTCTTCCCGCCGGCGTTTGATGTGCTCCTGTTTCAGTTGTGCAATGTACTTTGTGAACATGGAGCGAGCTTTTCGAGATCCCTCTAGGGTGATAAACTCATCATAGTCTGGCTGACCCTTCAAGTTATTTATGACCGTTTTCCATGTAATATGATAGTCCCTCACTGTTTGCACCATGAGCTTCTCAAATCTTTCTGTTACTGAGGCAGCAAGCTGTCGATGGACTTTATAGGCATCCTGGTATGGTATAGTTTTAGGCTTTCCTCTTGTTTTATCAATCTGCTGGATAAGGGTATTGAAGCAGTGCTCTACGTTGACATTGAAACGTGCTGATGTCTCAATTAACATCAGATTCTTTTTGCTGGCCACAAAGGTCTGCAAATCCCTCAAATGCTGGTCCATATACTCATCACACTTTGAGGCAGCAACAACAATAGGTTTCTTTGACTTAACAATTTGTGAGTAGAGGCTGTTAATGAATTTCATTTGGTCATCAAATTTCCTATTACAACCCTTACTAACATCAACACAAAGCACAAAGCCATCAATGTTCAGTTTCCCATCAGGCATCTGCCTCTGGTCAAAGTCCTGCTCCAACCCCAGCTGGTCAGTGCAGATGTACATAAGTTTCTCTGCTGACTGGAGTTTAGTTGCTGCAGCTCGTTTGGTATATGGCTGTAGATTTGTACTTCGATGTGGAAGAAATGTTTGGTCATCAATGAACTCAGTTTGTTCAATGACTTGGATTTTACAGTCCAAACCCTCCTCCCCCCGAATGTTCACCTCCCCCCAATATAGGAAGTGGTCATTGTTGACAACACGTCCGCCAAAATCTATTGTACTGAGCACTGAGGTGTGCTCAGAGTAGTAATTGTCTGCATCTGGGCGCACATATCGATTGCACAGGCAGGATTTGCCCACTCCACAGTTGCCCTTTTCTTTTTCAGTCCCAGACAGGCCAACCACACTAATGGAAAATGTCAGGGAGCGTGCATCCTTATTCTTGGCCATTATATACGCCCACTCATTGCTAACTTGGTTGCTATTAGGAAAAATAGATCAAGATTTCATTCCAGTTCAGTTGCTCAGTGGGTCAGGGCTCTGGATGTTTTCATTTTCCCTGGGTTTAAGTCAATCTTTTTCTTCAAATTACTTTCACTCCTTGCAGAGACTTTTCTGTAAGCCGGGTTAAAGCAGCCAACGCCTTCTTTTATCACCTTCCTGAAAGATATGAAATGTGAAAACAATCAGTTAAAAACAGGCAAAAAATATATAAGACATACTAACAAAACAGACATTTTTTTCCATACTTGGATCTGATTACATCTGTTGGAAACATGAACATTTGAACTTAAACATTAAAAACGTTGTCAGACATATTTACTTGGATCCAAAAGTCTTCTAAATTCTAAGTTTTGAAGGAGAATTTTGGGTTTTTAAAACAAAATTAATTTGTAAAAAGACCTCCTGAGAATGAGTGGCAACAGCAATCATTTCAAGAACACTGAATATCAGTGTCAGTTCTTCTTTAAAGAGAAAAGGGAGTGCTTTCAACTAATTTGTGCTGAGACAAGATAAAAATGGAATGCAGTCTGGCCTTTTGACTGCTACTGACCTAGAAACGATTGGCTTTGCAGTGAGAATGAAAGATAAATCCATTCTGATCTGTTATTATAAAATAACCAGTAAATGTTATAAGTAGCCTTGGCATATACTTGTGAAAACAATCTGTTTCTTCTTCATTGTCACTCAATATTGGAACTCTAAATGCCTGATCAGTAGAATGGAGAACTACCACAGTCTACTCATTGAGACAACCAACAAATTCTGACACTAGTAACTAAACAGATTATCTTACAGAATGGTTGCAATCTACCTAAAAGTCTCCCTGCACAATTTGGTATATTAAAAACCCTAGTGGTGATTCAGGACAGTGGATGGTTAATGGGGGTGGGGGGGCAATGCCACGCCTAAAATCTTATACATAGTTCCCACAAGTCTGAGCCAGAAGTGATCCGTGCCATCTTAGCAGGCAAGCACAGCGTAATGAATAGCAGACCCATGGCTTTGAGACCAATAAAAAGAAAATATGTGGATACTCTTGATCAATGTACAAGAGAAAGATACATGAACAAAATTACTGCTGTTTGGATCGACCCATGTGAGACAGAGAAGGAAAATATGTCAGACGATGTTTACAAGCTGCCTCCAGTCTCATACTACGAGCACGAAGAGAAGTACACCCTGGGATGCTGAAATCCAGATGCATACAACCCATATTTAAACGGATTTATTAAAGTACATACAAACTGCTTACGTGAATAACAAGGTTCTGGTGACTGTAAAAGTAGTGGTGCGTCGATTTGAGCGTCAATAAAAGCTTCAAGTTTGATGCATGTGCACTTTGAATGCAGAAGCTTCATATTTTGCTCTACATCTAGCGTTTATATTCAAAGTCTATGTGGAGGCGCATTAAGGGAGTGTCGGACGCATCAGATCTTGCCATTGTTTTCCGCTGTACCTGAGCCTACCTGTCCGCCCTCTGACGCACCCCATCTTTGCCCTCTGGGTTCATGCCGTTAAGCACCGGACCTCCTAGACTAGGGGTGGGCAACTCCAGGCCTCGAGGGCCGGTCTCCTGCAACTTTTAGATGTATCTCTACTTCAACACACCCGATTCAAATAATGAGGTCATTAGCAGGACTCTGGAGAACTTGACTGCACTTCGGAGGTGATTCAGCTGTTGGATTCAAGTGTGTTTGATCAGGGAGACATCGAAGAGTTGAAGGACATCGGCCCTCGAGGACCAGGATTGCCCACCCCTGTCCTAGACTCACAAAGAGACAAAGACCCTGGACATTTCAGTGAATCCGCCCAAAACAACAAACCTCATCTCCACAAGTAAGCTCGTTCCATTTACCTGTTAGTACTCCCGTTTCCGACGGCTTTTGAACTCATCTCATCCTGCTCTGCCTCTCATAGTGTGCTGATCGCTCCGTGAGCCCATTCCTTCCTTGGACCAGACCCGTCACTCCACGTTCATCATTTATTGTGTTCACAATAAACTCACTTATTTCATATGCAACTTCTCCTGTCTTGTGTTCTGCATGTGGGTTAGAAAACTGGTACGCATCATGACAGTTGCAGGTCAGTTGTTCTTTCGACTGACTAGCTGCTGTATTGTGCCTGCAAATGTGTTGCATGTTTACGTTAATTAGGTGAATTTATTACCATATAATTTTTTAATTTTGAAAAATCACATAGTATCATTTATAACTAACGCGAAAAATAAACAGTCAATTCAGGTGATCGGCAAAGATTGACCTCATGGGTGATGGGTATCAGCAGCAAAAAACCTGATCTGAGCATCCCTACTAAATACAGCAAAAAAGTTAAGAGTGGAGTGACTATTGTTAACTTTGAACATGCAGATATGATCTGTCAGTCAATCTTCTCTCACGGGAGAGCAGAAGAGAACTGTGGGTAATTTTTAGACCTTTGCTGAGGTAGATAAGATCAGGGGATAAGATCGGCTTCTAGGGCTGTTGTAAACAAATATTTTAGTAATCGAGTAATCTATCGATTATTCTTACGATTAATCAAGTAATCGGATAAAAAAAAGATCAAATAAAACAGCACTATTAATATCACATATCAAATTCAGTTAAATTTTACATTTGAGCTTCCCCATCAACAACTTTCCTGTAGTTAAAAAAATTAACTTGTAACAAAAATAGCTCACTTTCTAAATTAACCTGAAGAAAAGTTATACAAAAATCTGAAATTATATTCAATTTAATAATAAAGAGGCAGGCTTACAAATAAGCTTATAAAAAATGTCTATACTCCAGCTTTTGGTTTATGTATTCATCTTAAGTCAGTTTAATAGATGAACTCTCACCTTGCCCAGACATTTATAGCTCTCATGTTCAGCAATAATAGAGACGGGATTTGACACCTGCATTTGTCACACACAGAAACACATCTACCAGCTATGTAACATCACGATGTGCATCGCCACCCATTAGTGGCGACCGGGATGATATGAAATTTATGTTCCAGTCAGTCAGTAAAGCTACGCATCTAAAGCACAGCCGTCTGCTGTGTTCAGCCCATCTGCTCACCTGTATAAATAATCCCGCCATGCTCTGAACCACGTCGTTCGCTCTGAACCAGCAGCCCCGGGAGGAGAAAAGCTGCCGTGCTCCAAGCATCGCTCCCGTCATTTTAAGGATGTTTATTGGTCCCCCGAAAAACGACAAATACCCAGACATCATGAATCAATAAAATCCTCTCAGGCCGAACTTGAAAATTCATTTGTATCATTACAGACCAGAGCTCATCACATTCAAATGGTCAATTGGTGACATCACTTTAGCCTTGCCCCCTTCCAACAGGAAGTCACCTGTTTTCCTACTATTTTTCTTCCTCTTAATCTCTATGCAGATATCAAACTGTGCTTAATGAATTAGAATAACATGATGATAAATCCTTCTTTCAACGCTGGCTGCTGGTGGGAGCATGTGGGTATGGCTGAATATCAAATTCTAATCCCTCACAGTTTGGATACGTCTCTAAATCAGTGTTTCTCAAACTTTTTCAGGCTGAGGACCAGTTAACCCATTTAACAAGCTGTCAAAGACCACGTAATCCAAAATTGTGCCCGCCACAACACATCTTAATATATGATGCAACCTGAAATCAAAATATTAGTCTCTCATGTATTTTTCTTTGTTCATCCTAATGAGAAGTGTGGTGCTGTTTGGTAAATTTGAATGGCCACAACAGACTTAAGAGGTCTACTTTGGCATTTTGAGTTACTTACAAAAGTAAATGAAAATAACAATAGCTGTTTACCTGAAACCAGAGCATCATTCATTACCAAGCAAAGAGCAGTTCTGACTAACTGGAACGATTCCTACAACTAACCGTTCTAGTCGCTATAACTTATCTTCCTCTGATCATACAAGTAGTCCTGGAGTTCTTTTCTGTCCACTAGGGGGTGCCCTCACACCACAAATGGTTCAGGGACCATAGCTTGAGCAAGACTGGTGTAAATCATACATGCTTGCTAGGATTGACCTTTGTTAGTCTCTAAAGAGCCCAATAGCTTGAATTTGCAATTCAGTTCGACTGCACTTGTGCGTCATCAGGGAACACTGCCTAAGGCGTCGGTGTGTGTCGCCTGGCGGTCGCCTGAAATATGTGAATATGTGTAATTGAACTATAAATAGCAGGGCTTCCACCAGCAGAGGTACCTGCAGGGTATTATTGAAGAGTACGCACAATACTATCGCTGCACCTGACCCACAAGAGTACATCAACGTCTCCAACACGTTACATGCATCATGTGTGTTCCACAAAACCAGCACAAACCTAAACCACACAAAGGCCACATGCATGTAAAGCACATGGCCCACTAAAACAGTGGATCTAATCCACTTTATATATATATTTTTTTTACAAATTACACTAAATAATAAAGACATGTAAGCAAAGCCTACCCATATGATCCACAGGAGGAGAACCTCCTGTGGATCAGACACACCGCAGCTCAGAGGAGGAGGTGAAGTAACAATGCTTGCTTAATGTCTACTCTTTTTCGTAAAGTTTCTGGTTTTCTGCTCAAAACAGTACTGAGACTGCCCTCGTCAAAGTGTTCAAAGATTTCCACATAAACGGAGACTGCAAAAAAGAAAAAAAAACAGGGCTGGTTTTGTTGGACCTCAGTGCAGCTTTTGACACTGTTGATCATGACATATTAAAATGACTAGAGAGTTGGGTAGGACTCTCCGGTCCAGTACTAAATTTTTTTTAATCTTGCATAAAAAACCAGGGACTCCTTTGTTTCAATAGGTAACTTCTCATTGAAGCGGACAGAAGTCACATGCGGGGTACCCCAATGCTCAATCCTAGGACCAGTCTTATTTCATATCTATATGCTCCACCAGCTCAGGTTATAACAGGAAATAAGATTAGCTATTATAACTACACAGATGATACACAGCTCTACATTACAATGCCATCAGGAGACTGTGAACACATCAATTCTCTGAACTAGAGGTGTGCCAATCGATCAGCCACCGATCATAATGGGACGATTTCAGTGAAAAAGTGTATGATCGGTGATCGCCAATCAATGTTTCTTGTTGCCGATCACCAAAACCGATCACATTTATCTGACTTCGCAGCCTACCCTAACCCTGCCTGAACAGCTGATCTCTTTCCTTCACACTGCAAACAGCGAGAAGCAGCAAATCCTAAGTGATGTGGAAAGGAAGCTGTCAATTAAATTGTTTGGTTGCCATACCTAGATCGGTCCTGCTAGTACTACCCCTGAAGCAGGTACTGAAATCTGAGAACACCCGGGCTGAGGCGCGTTAGATTTGCTAATGGAAAACGAATCTAGCCAAGGTGGACCAAGACCGTACCAGTTAGAGGTGGGCTAGTGGAAAACTAGAATTCTGCTGCTCATGTTCTCACTAAAACCAGAAAGATAGAGCACATGACCCCAGTTCTAAAGTCCACCATGTTTTTATTAGGGGTCACCATTGCAGTTTTCTGGCGGATTGCCGATCTTTTAAAAAGCTTAACTTGCCGATTCCAATTTTATCCGATACCAATTATTTTTGTCTGAAATGTTGCTCAATATAGCAAGAAAGTTGTTGAGTTGGCAGCAGTTGGGCCACTATTGTTAATTGTAAATGTGCAGACATAACTTGGTTGGCCGGTCTGTCGGTCAAACCTGTCTCTCAGGAGAGCAGAAGAGGACCGTGATTGATTCTTAGACAATTGCCAAGCTAGATAAGATTGGCTTCATATGTAAAAATCAGTTTATCACCGATCTCCCAAAATTAGGAAAATCAGCACCGATAAATCGGTGCACCCCCTGGTTTTTGTATAAAAACATGGTGGACGGTCCCACCACCAACCTTATCAAGATTTCTGAGGGGAACCTTGTATAAGTTTCACTTATTGGATTTAACTGGGTCAACATTACATAATCACCAACTGTTATACATTTCCACTTGCTTTGAAAGTAAGCACCCAAATATCTACAAGGCCAATAGTCCTGCATGTTTTAGATGTGCCTCTGTTACAGCACACCTGATTCAAGTGATTACTACCTCCTTAACATGTTACAGGAATGTAACATGTTCCTGTTACATGTTACATTCCTTAACATGTTACAGGAATGTAACATGTTAAGACAGGCATGCAGGGAAATCCTTAAAGCAGGACAGTGGCCCCTAAGGACCTCTGTTTAAACTAGGACTGAAACGATTCCTCGAATGATTTGAGTACCTCAATTATTAAAATTCTTCAAGGAAAATTTATCTGCCTCGTTAAATTATGTTTTATTATGTAGCGCACCGTGTTCCGGCCCAATCATTAGTTGTTGAATTGTGCGACGTTTTGTGAGGGTTTGGGGGAGAAATAAGAATTGTTGAACGTTGCCGTGTGATGGATTGACTACGACAGCACTTGCGGCATCGGAATCGCGTCGTCATGGTTTTGGAGGGAATGAGAGAACAGAGCGAGAGATCCGATTCCTCGGATAATCGTAAAAATAGTCTATAGAGTACTCCATTACTAAAATATTATTTTACAACAGCCCGACTTTAAACTTTAAAGCCCTCTGAGTGAATGTCAGTTCATTGGGTACAACTATACCTAACAAACTGTTTTAATCAATACCTTTTACTGCCATAATTTTAGTTGACATGTTTTATTTTGTATTATTTATATTTTTTGTTTTTACGACTCTTATTTTGAAAGGTTACGATAGGAAGTGGAATCCAGCATGTTGCTAGAAAACCAGAGAAAGAAGATGAATGCGATATGAAAGCATAGCTTTAGGAAGTGGCTGTAAAAGGGTAATTTAAGTTTAATTGTAACAAGAGCAACTTTAAAGCTTGACATTAAAGCTGACTTCACACCAGCAGTACAACGAACTCTTTATTGCCATTAAGAAGAAGAGGTGGAAGTGATAGTCGAACTCGGAGCTGCATGATTCTCGCATCGTTGCACCTAAGACCGGACGGTTGCAAATGTTAACGGACACACGTTTCAACGGTTACTTCTTCATAAAGACGTCCAGAAACCAGTCATTTAATTTCATGTTTGGAAAGTGACAGAAGGAAGGAGTAACAACAAGGAACTGTGTGAAGCCTGACAACAACAGCGCAACAAGGTAACGAGAAGGGAAGTAATGCAACAAAGCTCAGAGTTAATTTAAGTCAAGTTAAAAGGAGATTTTCACCAATTAAGAAGTCCATAACATTTCAAGTAAAAATGTCAGAAACAAATGACACAGAAATAGAAGTTGCCAATGCAGAACAAGCTGCCAAAGCAGAGCAAGTAGATGAAACCTCTTTAGTGCAGCCTGGGCAAAAAGAGCTGCGTAGAAGTGAAAGACCTCACATGCTAACAGAAAAAGGAAAAGAATTTCATAAAGAAAAACTAAAAGGGCTGCAACGTCACTTTGAAAGTACTTATGACAGATGGAAAGCATTAAAGTTGCTAAATAATCTGTTATTATAGGAGATCCAGTTGACATTCTTGAAGATCACATGGATATTGTACAAAGAGAACTAGCCGCTCTTAATGATATTTATGATAAATACAGTTAGACAAATGTATATCAGTGACTAAGGTAGTTTTGCAAAACATCCAGTGCCATGTTGAGGGAACAAATAAGGAGGAGATTGTTTGGCCTGATGCTAGTTCTATATTTACATCTTCTAGCTCAGCTAGTGTCTCAGTTCATAGTCATTTTAAAGCCAGTACAGTTATCTCTAATGGCTACTCCGCCAAAAGACAAGAAGCTGCAGCAGAGTATGAAGCCACAAAGGCTGTGCTTAAGATAATGGATGAACAAGAGAAATTTAGAGAAAAAATGCAAACCATAGAAGAAGACGACAAATGCATAACCCAGAACAAGAAGCTGCTGTGATGTCACAACGCCATCAAGAGGAAAGAGAGGAAACAGAACTCAAGTTAAAAAGAGAAAAGGAGAAGGCAGCTGTGATAAAGAGACAACAAGAGGAAAGTACTGCAAGGAGAAAGTCAGTTGAGGACTTAAAAAGGGAAATTGAAAGATTGGAAAATCTGAAAGGACTCAGAGCAGCAAAGGCAAAATTACAAGTTTATGAAGAAGCCTACTTTTCAGTAAAGCAAGAAAGCATCACACCGAACCCTGCAAACATATAGGTAACTGAGTTCAAGAACACTGCTAATCAACCCACACAACCACCACAACAGTTAAATATCATTCACGAGAGCACAGGTGAGCTTGTAAGGGTTTTGCCAGAAGCTATGTCAGCTAATAGGCTACCGATTCCAGAGCCCTCAGTATTTAGTGGGGATTCACTTAAGTTTAAACATTGGACAGCATTTTTTCATACTCTAATAGAGAGAAAGAACATTCCCATTGCAGAAAAAATATTTTTCTTACAGAAGTATGTAGGTGGGTGTGTTAAAGAAGCCTTAGATGGCTATTTTCTGATTGACTCTGAAGATTCCTATATGGTAGCATGGAATATTCTCAATGAACGTTATGGAGAGCCTTTTGTCATTGCTAAGGCCTTTAGGGACAAGTTGCACACATGGCCAAAGCTCCAAGGTAAAGACACTGCAGAGTTAAGAAAGTTTGTGGATTTCTTACAAAGCTGTCAATCTGCAATGACTACCAATGAGAATCTGAACGTCCTCAATGATGGAATAGAGAATGAAAGACTTGCTGCTAAACTGCCAGACTGGTTAAGCAACAGATGGAACCGAAAGGCTACAGAGTACCAGCTGGAGCACAGACAGTTCCCACGTTTCAGTTACTTTGTAACATTCCTGTCATTGGAGGCAAGTATTGCATGTAATCCCATTACACCATATCAAGCTATGAGACAAAGTGACTTCGACAAACCAAAGACAAAACCTCAAATTACACCCATTCATAAGAAGCAAGATACAGCGAAAATCTTCACAACTAACTCTACAGAAAGAAGCATGATCTCTTGTGTGTTTTGTAAAAGAACAGGACACAGCTTACACAAATGTCCTAAGTTCACTGAGAAATCAGTTACTGAGAGAGTCAAGTTCATTCAAGGTGAAAACCTATGTTTTGGCTGTTTAAATAGTGGTCATTTCTCCAAGAACTGCAGCAATAGGATGACATGCAACGCATGCTCAAAACAACATCCCACATGTCTGCATGAAGAAAGACAAAGACATGAGATAAAGAAACAACCACCTAAAAAACAAGAAGTAGCTGAACAGAAGGAAACCCAGCAACAGGTAACACAGTCACAAGACACAGTTAACGAAAGTACATCTAATAGAGTGACTCATGAAAACAGAAACACACAGAAATCTGCAATAGTACCTGTATATGTGTCCACACAAAATGAGCCAAGCAAAGAAATACTTACCTACGCTCTGCTGGACACACAGAGTGATTCGTCCTTTATTCTCAATGAAGTAGCAAACAATCTGAACACAGCTAAAACCCAAGTTAAACTCAAATTATCGACGATGTCATCCAAGAAAATAACTGTACCATGTACAAAACTTGAAGCTCTGCAAATAAGAGGATTGTTTTCCAAAAAGAAACTCACTGTGCCAGTTGCTTACACACGTGATTTTATACCTGCCAATCGCAGCCATATTTCTACTCCAGATACGGCAAGGTCATGGCCACATTTGGAGCATCTCACTGAACATATTGCTCCACCATTAGACTGTGATATAGGACTTCTGTTAGGCTACAACTGCACACAAGCCTTAATGCCCAGAGAAGTCATATGTGGTGAAGAAAACCAGCCTTATGCCCAGAAAACAGATTTGGGCTGGAGCATCATAAGTTACTGTGATTCGTGTGATGCAAGCAGTGATGTAATTGGAGTAAGTCATCGCATCACTGTAAAGCAAGTAATACCAGAGACTGAACCAACCACAAAGCTGAAGAATAAAGTTCATTACATCTGCAAGACACAAATAAAAGAAGTAACTGGTCCAGATGTAATCAAAGCACTTGAATCAGATTTTACAGAGAGAGCAGTGGAAGAAACAAGCATTTCACAAGAAGATGTCTGCTTCATAAGAAAGCTGCAAGAAGGAATCAAACAAAAGCAGGGTGGACACTATGAAATGCCCCTGCCATTCAAAAATGACAGACCAAATCTTCCCAACAACATGTCAAGTGCAATGCAACGCTTAAACAGTCTCAAATGCAGATTCATAAGAGATCAAAAGTACTACTCTGATTATGCAAAGTTCATGGAGGACATTATTGCACGCGGTGATGCAGAGAAAGTAACGGAGAAGGAACTCTGTAATTCCCCTGCCTGGCCCCACCATGGGGTATATCACCCTGGCAAGATCAGTGTAGTTTTTGACTGCTCTGCACAATATCAAGATACTTCACTAAATGAACACCTGCTTACAGGGCCTGACCTCACAAACACTTTGGTGGGAGTACGCTGTAGGTTCAGGAAGGGCTCGGTGGCTGTAATGTGCGACGTGGAGCGTATGTTTCACCAGTTCCATGTAACACCCCAAGACCAGGATTATTTACGCTTCCTATGGTGGGAGCATGGTGATCTAAGTGTTCCCCTCTCAGTCTTTTGCATGAAGGTTCACCTGTTTGGTGCAGCTTCTTCACCTGGTTGTGCCAATTTTGGTCTAAAACATATAGCTACACAAGGTGAGGGAAGGTTCTCTCAAAACGCAGTGAAGTTCATTCAAAGAAACTTTTATGTAGATGATGGACTTGTAAGTGTTACATCTGAAGCAGAAGCAATAAAACTAGTCAAAGAAGCAAGAGAGCTGTGTAGCACAGGTCAACTAAGATTACACAAGTTTGTATCAAACAGTGACAATGTGTTAAAGTTGCTGCCCAGAGAAGAGTGTGCTGACAGTATTAAAGATTTGGATCTAGCACTTGGTGAGCCACTGATGGAAAGAGCACTTGGTGTTCAGTGGTGCATTTCCTCCGATGAGTTTCAATTCAGAATAACAGTCAAAGAGCGCCCAAAGACGAGAAGAGGGATCCTGTGCACAGTAGCATCAGAGTATGATCCACTGGGATTTGTGGCACTCTTCATTCTAAAAGGAAATCAAATCCTGCAACAGTTATGTCAAGAGAAAGTCAGATGGGACGAGCCTCTTTCGGATCAGCTCTACAGAGAGTGGGAATCCTGGCTCCTAGATCTTCAAAACTTGTCAAAGGTGAGAATCCAAAGATGCATGCTACCTGAAAACACAGACATCATACAGTGTGATTTACATCATTTTTCAGATGCTAGTGTGACAGGGTATGGACAATGTAGCTATTTAAGAACAGTCACATCCAAAGGGGATGTTCATTGCGCACTAGTCATGGGGAAGGCACGCTTTGCCCCAACCAAAGTCACTACTGTCCCTAGACTTGAGTTAAGTCACTCACAGACCCACATCAGTGACATCATGTACCATCTGAGAATAATCCTGTAGACCACGCATCAAGAGGACTAAGTGTTCAACAGCTACTCAAATCTAACTGGTTTGTTGGACTTTTGCAGAGTGAGCTACCCATTGAAACTGACAAGGCTATTGAAGTTATTCCTAATGACTCAGAGCTAAAAACAGTACATGTGCTCAAAACGGAAGTACAAGAAAGGAGAACAATACTTGATCGTCTCAATAAATTTTCAAACTAGAGAAGAGCTGTTAAAGCTATTGCTCTGCTAAGGAAATTTGTGAGAGATTTTAAAGGAGACACACAAACCAAAGGTGGAAAAACAGGTATTGAAGACAGACAAGAAGCAGAACTGTTCATAATAAAACTTGCACAAGTTAACACCTTCAGCAAGGAAATCAAGGACTTAACCCAAGGAAAGGACATCCAACTCAAGGATAAGACACACAGGCTGCATAGCTTAAACCCACTTGTTGATGAAAAAGGAGTACTCAGGGTGGGAGGACGTTTAACAAGAGCAAGTCGGCACCCATACATCCTGCCATTATCCCTAAATCAAGTCATGTGTTGTCTTTACTGATTAAACACTTCCATGAAAAGGTGCAGCATCAAGGAAGAGGAATTACTGTCAACGAGCTGCGTTCCAATGGACTGTGGATCACAGGATGCAGCAGTGCAGTTGCTTCACACATCTACAAGTGCACAACTTGCAGAAAGTACAGGAGACATACCCAAGATCAACAGATGTCAGATCTACCGGAGGACAGAATGGAAACAGCACCTCCATTCTTTTACTGTGGTGTTGACTGTTTTGGACCTTTTTATGTAAAAGAAGGCAGAAAGGAACTTAAAAGGTATGGACTTGGACTTCCGGTGGTGGCAAGCTTTGAGACGGTCGCAGTGGGTAGAGGCTCCCGTGAGATTGATGATTAGTTGGCAAAATATATAATTTTTTGGATACCCCCTTAAGAGAAACCGCAAATAAAAAAATGATGCCGACAAGAAACACCGTTGGTAAACAACAAACTGACCAAAGAGTCCAAAGAGAAGAAAGACCCACAGCAGGCTAACAGCACAGCCAGCAAGAGAAGAAAAGCTAACGAAGCTAACGACATGGTAGCCGAAGTCCTGCGTGAACTAAAGGAGTTGAGGAAAGAAAATCAGAGTTTGTTTGCTGAGACAAAAGCTACTCTAACAAGACTGGAAACATCAGTACGAGATCTGAAAGAGCGGATGGACATGCTAGAGCAGTGGTCCCCAAACTACGGCCCGCGGGCCAGATGTGGCCCGCCTCCACATTTGGTCCGGCCCCCTGAACAATACCAGAGTATTTTCATATATGTGCATTTTTATTTGATAAGTTGGACTTTTGCAATAAAATAAATGTTCCTTAGTAATGAACTTTATTTATTATTAACTACTAGTTAGTAACTGTTTTATACATGCATATAATTGACCCTAACCCTTTTTTTTATGTGGAGAACCCAGTGTTATTTGGTTATTATTTATTTCATAAATAGTGTTATTTCCTGACTTTTGTTCTCTGAAGAATCCAGAAAAGGTTATTTGATTGTGCTTTCTGAAAAACAATACATTTTTATGTTTAGCACTCTTACAATCGTCACACTTTTTCTGTTACAAACTGACCCCGGCCCCCCATCAGAGAAGGGACAAGTTATGTGGCCCTCACAGGAGAAAGTTTGGGGACGCTTGAATGATAATGGGGCAGTGTCCCAGGCGATATTGTGGGATGGAGCTAAAGCAGTAATTAGGGGTAAATGTATAGAAATGGCAAGTAAATTAAAGAAACAACGGATACAGAAAGTAAATGACCTAGAAAACGAAGTGAGAAGATTAGAACAAACTTCTAAAAGGGATAGAAAAGAGAAGACACTGAAAAAACTTAAAAGAAGCAGGGACGCACTGGACAAACTACTTACTTATAAGGCAGAAGGTGCTATGAGGTATACTGGTCAAAAATACTATGAAGTGGGGAACCGTGCCAGCCGCTTATTGGCCTTCCAATTGAGAAAAATACAGGCCAGTCAAGTGGTTCCAAACATATGCCACCCAGAATAGAACTATCCCAACCCAAAAAAATTGCAGAGGCGTTTCGAGAATTTTATAAAGAACTATATGATTCCCAAAGTCTTCCCCAGAAAAGGGAGGAAATGGAGGACCTCTTTAAAACGCTTAATTTACCGAAATTAACACAAGAACAGGGTGATCTGAATAAGCCAATTACGGATACTGAGGTTGAGGAAGTAATTAAATGATACAAAAAACAAAACTCCAGGGACAGATGGTCTAAGTGGAGAGTTCTATAAAGCAGTGGTCCCCAACCACCTGGACCAATTGGTACTAGTGATGGGATTTTCGGCTCCTTTTCGAGATGCGGCTCTAATGGCTCTTCTTACTGTGGAGAGCCGGCTCTTTCGGCTCCCAAACGGCTCCCCATATATATTTTTGACATTATTAATTAATTAATAGCTTAAACCTAATTTTATAATATTTTGTTTCATTATTGACATTGTTAAGCACTTATGATGAGTAAAAATGCCGCATAACAATGCTATAGCAATACCGATGCGTGTGATGTCCGCTTGTGCCTGTGCAGGTTGTTTGTCGAGCCTGCACAATAGGAAATGCTGACTTTGCAGAGTCTGCACTCTGCCCTGGAGCTTGATGTAGCATTAAAATGAGTCCAAATCGTGCTCCGTTTTCTGTCACTCATTTATTTTCACCTATTCAGTTCTCACACTGACTCCCCTTCTTTCTGTCGTGCTTCTTGACCGCTGAGTGAGTGTCTGTACATAAACACCTGCTGACGAACGCTATACAGCTTGGCCAATTGTCTGTCGTTTCCACAAAAAAAGTGGAGATAAACTTTTTTTTCAGTGTTTTCCCGCCACATTATTATTGAAACTATGTGTGATTGGTCAGATGTGTGGAGCACACGCTTGACATGAGGGCAGTGGACCGACCAAGGGAAAAAAAACTCTCCGCTCTAGCACTGGCAGAAGAGCAAAACGCGCAAGGAGAGGGAGAAGGGGGCGGAGAGACAGCGAGGCACCGCAGGACAAAAAAAAAACGATGTGGGGAAAAACTATTGGCTCTGGCACTTGCAGAGCACAAGCACAACGACAGGGAAGCGGAGAGACAGCGATATACTGTAGAAAAAAACCCGGCTCCCAAATAGGATCCTAAAACGGCTCCCATTGTGGAGCCGGTTCCAATCGTTCACTTCAAAGAGCCGGCTCTTAGAGCCGGATCGTTCGCGACCGACACATCACTAATTGGTACCGGGCCGCGCAAGAAATAAAGAACTACTTCCGGATCTTTTATTTTGAAAATCCGAAACCGGCTACGTCTTGCACATCAAAATTGCGTCAACATCGGAGTGCTGCGCGCACCATTACCCCCCCTCCCACACCCCTGCCCGGTCCGCAGCAAAATAGCGAAGGGCTGACCGGTCCGCGCGACTAAAAAGGTTGGGGACCACTGCTATAAAGTATTCATAAAAGAACTTACCCCTAAATTATGTGTAGTACAGGTCCTTCTCAAAATATTAGCATATTGTGATAAAGTTCATTATTTTCCATAATGTAATGATAAAAATTGAACATTCATATATTTTAGATTCATTGCACACTAACTGAAATATTTCAGGTCTTTTATTGTCTTAATACGGATGATTTTGGCATACAGTTCATGAAAACCCAAAATTCCTATCTCACAAAATTAGCATATTTCATCCAATAAAAGAAAAGTGTTTTTAATACAAAAAAAGTCAACCTTCAAATAATTATGTACAGTTATGCACCCAATACTTGGTTGGGAATCCTTTTGCAGAAATGACTGCTTGAATGCGGCGTGGTATGGAGGCAATCAGCCTGTGGCACTGCTGAGGCGTTATGGAGGCCCAGGATGCTTCGATAGCGGCCTTTAGCTCAGCCAGAGTGTTGGGTCTTGCGCCTCTCAACTTTCTCTTCACAATATCCCACAGATTCTCTATGGGATTCAGGTCAGGAGAGTTGGCAGGCCAATTCAGTACAGTGATACCATGGTCAGTAAACCAGTGGTTTTGGCACTGTGGGCAGGTGCCAGGTCGTGCTGAAAAATGAAATCTTCATCTCCATAAAGCTAAAGCATGAAGTGCTCCAAAATCTCCTGATAGCTAGCTGCATTGACCCTGCCCTTGATAAAACACAGTGGACCAACACCAGCAGCTGACATGGCACCCCAGACCATCACTGACTGTGGGTACTTGACACTGGACTTCTGGCATTTTGGCATTTCCTTCTCCCCAGTCTTCCTCCAGACTCTGGCACCTTGATTTCCGAATGACATGCAAAATTTGCTTTCATCCGAAAAAGTACTTTGGACCACTGAGCAACAGTTCAGTGCTGCTTCTCTGTAGCCCAGGTCAGGCGTCTCTGCCGCTGTTTCTGGTTCAAAAGTGGCTTGACCTGGGGAATGCGGCACCTGTAGCCCAGTTCCTGCACACGCCTGTGCACGGTGGCTCTGGATGTTTCTACTCCAGACTCAGCCCACTGCTTCCGCAGGTCCTCCAAGGTCTGGAATCGGCCCTTCTCCACAATCTTCCTCAGTGTCCGGTCACCTCTTCTCATTGTGCAGTGTTTTCTGCCACACTTTTTCCTTCCCACAGACTTCCCACTGAGGTGCCACTGAGGTGCCTTGATACAGCACTCTGGGAACAGCCTATTTGTTCAGAAATATCTTTCTGTGTCATTACCCTCTTGCTTGAGGGTGTCAATGATGGCCTTCTGGACAGCAGTCAGGTTGGCAGTCTTACCCATGATTGGGGTTTTGAGTGATGAACCAGGCTGGGAGTTTTAAAGGCCTCAGGAATCTTTTGCAGGTGTTTAGAGTTAATTCGTTGTTTCAGATGATTAGGTTCATAGCTCGTTTAGAGACCCTTTTCATGATATGCTAAGTTTGTGAGATAGGAATTTTGGGTTTTCATGAGCTGTATGCCAAATTCATCTGTATTAAGACAATAAAAGACCTGAAATATTTCAGGTAGTGTGCAATGAATCTAAAATATATGAATGTTCAATTTTTATCATTACATTATGGAAAATAATGAACTTTATCACAATATGCTAATATTTTGAGAAGGACCTGTATACAGCTACGCTTTAAAAGAAAATGATCCTCCAAAAAGCTGGTCAGAAGCGATAATAATGGTAATGCATAAAGAGGGGAAAAACCCTAAAGAATGTGCCTCCTACCGTCCCATAAGTCTTTTAGGGAACGATCTAAAAATTCTTGGCTCAATTTTAGCAAATAGGATGAAAGGGACTTAAAGAAAATAATAAAACCTGATCAAACTGGATTTATAACTACACGACAAGGATCGAACAACATTAGAAGAGTGCTAAATATACAGTCAATTGCTAAGAAAGACAACCAACCTTCAATGCTCCTTGCATTAGATGCGGAGAAAGCATTTGATAGGGTGGACTGGGATTATCTAAATTACACATTGAAGAAGATGGGATTTAACAACACTTTCATAAGATGGATTGCGATCCTTAACCAAAATCCAATCTCGAAGGTCTGGGTAAACAGCCACTGCTCTGAATTCTTCAACATAAAAAGGGGGGTGAGGCAGAGAAGCCCGGTCTCACCTATTCTTTTCGCCATATGTATTGAGCCGTTAGCAGAACTGATTAGAACGAACAAAAACATAGAAGGAATAATAGATAAGGGAGGTATAGAACATAATATTTCTTTATTTGCAGATGACATCCTCCTATACATAAAAAACCCGTCAAGTACAATACCCCCCCTTATGAAATGCTTACACACATTTGGTCACATCTCAGGCTATAAAGTCAATGAAATTAAATCGGAAGCAATGATGATGTCAGGACAATGGCCAGAACACCTGGAGAAAGAAATTTAAATGGCCAATAGCGGGCCTTAAATACTTAGGAGTCATTCTGACCAATAATTTTTCCCAGTTATACAACGCTAATTACAACACACTTATATCTCAAATCAAAAAAGATTTGGAAAGATGGCAGATTCTCCCATTATCTTTAGTTGGCAAGGTGGAAACGATTAGGATGAATGTGCTACCACGGCTTCTTTTCCTCTTTAATTCCCTTCCGGTCATGGTTCCCAACGCCACCTTCAAGTTGTTGGACAGACTTATATCAAGATTAATTTGGCAAAACAAACGACCAAGAGTGAGACTTAAGATCATGTGTTCTTCAAAGAATGTGGGAGGCCTGGCTCTTCCACATCTTGAAAGTTATTATTGGGCGGCACAGCTAAAGGCACTTTTGTTACATGGATTAGGTTGGATTTGGATACTGTTAAGGAAAAATGATTAATTTTAGTGCTTAATACAGTTAATCTTACGACATGTGTAACAGTTATATTCAATACTCTTATTTGGAACAGGTTTCGTCTGAGATGCGGTAAGGAGCTGAATAAGCAGGCATCAGACAAGCAGGGCCCTTTGCGTCCCCCACACACAGAGCAATAAAATTTACATTCCGATGGGGGAAGAGACGTTTGGCGGGATCTGCCCGTATCAGACAGAGATGAGCACGAAGTGGTCCGCCCTTTTGCTTAGACAAAAACCAGACACCTTTGCCATAAATGAGGGGAGTTTCCAAGTTTCTCTGAGTGCTGAGGGAGTTTCCAATAGGTCAAAGAACGGAACGCCTTGGCTGCATAAATTAAATAGGGAAACACCTATTTGGTATAAGATTGCGTACACTTTAGCACGCCGAGAGAGAGAGAGACAGCGGCCGTTATTTTTTGCCTTTTTTGTCTTTGTTTCGTGTTTGTTTGTCTTCCCCTTGTCTGTCTTTATTTTTATGAGAAAAATGCATATCTCTGTTCCTCTGCAGCTTTGTTGTCGATTGCTTTGTGTGGGATTAAACTCTGTGATCTGTGACGTCAACACGCTTTGTTGTTGTTTCGTTTTAGCAGCACGCCACCACTCGCCGAGGACTCGGAAGATTAAAGAGGAAAGAGCCAAACGTTTTGTCCAAAGCTTGCATTAAATTACCTTTTTTTAACAATACAAAATGGGTACAGCTGGAACAGGGTTCGGTAGTAGGGAGCATCTCAATAACAGACTTACCTTTTTTAAGTAGAAACTGATGGTGAAAACTTAAGATCCAAAATGAGTGGGTGGTGTTTACTTTGAAAGTGTGGGATAAAGTTCGGAGGAAATTAAAGCTACCACTCTCCCTATCACGAGCAGCTAGAATAAATGGCATAGTCGACTTTAAACCTAACAAACTTGATGGGGGATTTGGTGAATGGGCAGACAAAGGTTTAATAACAATAAACCAACTATTTACAGGAACAACATTAAAAGCCTTCTCGCAACTACAAAATGAATATAACATCGCTAACACGGATCTTTTCAGATTCTTTCAGATTAGACACTACCTTCAAAAACACAAAGAAATAGACAAATTAAAAGAGAAACTGACACATTTTGAACAATACTGGATTGATGTGGTGGAGAACCAAAAAGATCTTCAAAGGATTATCTCAGCTCTATACCAGAGATTACGAATCGACCAAAACGAAACAACTCTAGACGTCAAGAATAAATGGGAACTGGAACTAAACGTGGTGGTAGAGGATACAGAGTGGGAAGAGACTTGGGGTAAATGGCATACATGCCTGAGTAGTCTAAACTGGAGAGAGTTTAGCTGGAAAATAAGAATGAGATTTTTTAGAACGCTGATAGTGATAGCCAGCTATGATAGTAAGGCCAGCGACATCTGCTGGCGGAAGTGATGTCAACAAGACGTCATGTCGTTCCAGGTGAAATTTAGATTTTTTCCTGTATACTTTCGGTCATTCCTAGTCTTTGAATCTCGGATCATCAAGCTAAAGTTGTGAAAACTTATTTTCCCACGGCGAAGCGCAAAATGACTAGTTAGTCTCAACACGTTAGGCATGCGCACAGCAGCTTGGAGTCAGTGACAGCTGCCAGTACAGTAGTTAGAATTTTTTATACAGATTTTAGTAAAACGAACTTAAAACAATAAGTGAGCATCAATGGAAAATTAAATATATTTTGAAGGGATGATGAAAAATTTACTACCTTTTACTACCTTTAGTTACTGGCCTGCATTCTTACTACCTTTTACTGGCCTTAATTTGAGCTCATTAGATTGACTACCTTTCACTACCGCAACAAAACCCTGTGTTTTGTTTTCAGTTCAGTTTTTTGATCATAACTTCTCATTAGTGAGAGATAGGTCGTGTGTGAATATACTCCACTCATGACAAAATAAGGAAAAAGATGTTTACTTTAAATCTTTTGATAGATGTGGACCATCTAAAGACCATCCCTGCAACTTGTACACAAAGTCAATAACTAATTTAGAATTGTATAATTTGTCTGTTAAACTCATCATTTTATTAGTGTATAAGCTTTCTTTAGAAATGTTTCAGATTGTCTTGATAGACAATCTGAAACATTTCTAAACAGCAACAAAGACGATAAATGTGTGGGTTTAATGACAATAATTTTACCGGAGGAAAGAAGTGTCAGAGCAGGAATAAACAGGTTAGAGAGGATTCCTTTGGAATTAAAGTGGAACTAAAAGACTGAATTAGAATAATGCGACAGGGCTCCCTTCAATAGTCACACCCGCAGCTTTGCGCCACAGTCGTAAAATATCGATCTCGCCCTAAAAAAAATTAGGAGAGAGGAAAGATACACACCTCTAATCCCCTTTGAAAACGTTAGCTAAACACTGTTAGCCTAAGCAGAGTGAGTTAGCTAACAGCTAGCGTTAGCACCAACCCGGACGGAGACTGCTCGAGTAAAATACACAACTAGGCTAGTTTACCGGACCAGGTCGGGTTCTGGCACTGGTTTACTTGAACACTCTAAGTTACAGTCGTGCGGGTACCTTTCGTCCTTAAATGAGAGTGCTGGGTGAGCTCATAAAGTCGGCTCAGATACATTCCCCTACCCACCTAATAACATGGTGGCTCCTAGATCCATATACCACGGAAAACAGAAGGAAGCATATCCACATTCGAAGGTAAAAAAAAATATATATCCCTTCTTCTGTCGGCAGTCGGGTTCTCCGGAAAAAACTCCAAAGTCAGGTTTGATTGGAGGCGTAATACTGTTAGGTCATTACAACCGACAAGTCCACATTTTACTCTTGTCCATGTTAGGCTGGTATCCACTGAAAACTGAAAGCTGGCTTTGCGGACTTCCTCCTTCTCTCCCAACAGCACTGCCAAGCGGCAATGGCGACACACACTCGCTCCCTGCTCCCTGCTCCCCCGCCCTGTATGTCTACGTATATCAGCCCATCCCTTTCCATCCCGGTTCACCCACACCTGTCCCTCTCCCTCCTCATATTCAGATTGTACGTAATTTATGTAAAGGCTTTTTCACCTGCATGCAAATACAACAAACTGTGTTCGTGAGTCAAATTATCAGTGATAAAAGTAGACCGCATAACTTAGTTTTACTGGACCCAATTGGAACTTCATAGCGTAAAACTCCTCATTATAGAGTGGGTTATTTATGATTTAATGAAACTTGTACGACAAAAAAAATAGGAGTAGGAGTGTACAGCTAAATCAGGCCTGATTTCCTTAATTTGGGGAAAGCAACAATCGGTGGATACTTACATGAGAAACTGATCTTAACCACTGATCTTATCTTCCTCAATGAAGGTCTGGAAATCATCCACTATTTCCTATTCCTCTATTGTGAGAGGACTGACTGATAGATCTGCCCACCAGGTCATGCCTGCACATGTACACTTAAAAGTAATCCATTCACTGTTGCAAACATAACATCTTTGTCCCTATATTTAAGCAAATATTAAGACAAAAAAAATGTTGGCCAAAACCCAAATTGGCAGGTCTTTTTAAAGATAGTGGTCAGCCAGAAAACTGCAATCAGTTCATCCCTCGTTTGAAATGAAATCAGACCATCTCCTGTTTTAGGTCAGTTGGTCAACCACCAAAATGATTTCCATTTGCTAAATGCTCCAATATTGATAGAAAGAATATATCAGATATTCATCTATTAATGAATGTATATCATTCTGTATGTGAACTTCACAATCAGAAGTTCACATACAGAATGTTAACCATTTCTTTAAGCAATGAGGAGAGCCAAAATGATCATGTCATGGCTTTGGAAACTTCTGACTTGAGTTAATTGGAGACACTACTGTGGATGGACAGTGCATCAGGAAAGTATGCACAACACATAATTTTATTTTCCCATATTTTATGTTTCAGCCAAATTGAAATTTTTTTTAAATTAATCTTTCTCCTTAAAAATTGACACATGAATACCACATGATGGAAATGTGTGAAAACATTTTTTTTTATTAAAAATAGGAAATCGAGGAATCATATTTACATAAGTCTTCACAACATTTGCCATGCAGCTCAATATTGAGCACATTTAGATATGATTATGATTTCTACCATACAGTGCCTTGCGAAAATATTTGGCCCCCTTGAACTTTTAAACCTGTTTCTGCTTTTCAGGCTTCAAACATAAAGATCTAAAATTTGTATTATTTTATGAAGAAAACAACAACAAGTGGGACCCATTCTTCATTGCAAACCAGCTGGAGCTCAGTGAGGTTGGATGAAGAGCGCTTGTGAACAGCAGTTTTCAGCTCTTTCCACAGATTCTCTATTGGATTCTGGTCTGGACTTTGACTTGGCCATTCTAACACCTGAATACATTTATTTGTGAACCATTTCATTGTAGATTTTGTTTTATGTTGGAAGATAAATCTCCATCCCAGTCTCAGGTCTTTTGCAGACTCCAACAGGTTTTCTTCCAGAATGGTTCTGTATTCGGCTCCATTTATCTTCCCATCAATTTTAACCAGCTTCCCTGTCCCTGCTGAAGAAAAGCAGGCCCAAACCATGATGCTGCCACCACCATGTTTGACAGTGGGGATGGTGTGTTCAGGGTGGTGAGCTGTGTTGCTTTTACGCCAAACATATCGTTTTGCATTGTGGCCAAAATGTTTGATTTTGGTTTCATCTGACCAGAGCTCCTTCTTCCATGTTTGGTGCGTCTCCCAGGTGGCTTGTGGCAAACTTTAAATGAGACTTTTTATGGATATCTTTGAGAAATGTCTTTCTTCTTGCAGCTCTTCCATAAAGGCTAGATTTGTGCAGTGTACCACAGCTGTAGATCTCTGTAGATCCAGAGTGATCATGGGCTGCATTTCTGATCTTTCTTCTCCTTGTTCCAGATGAAAGTTTAGAGGGACGGCCAGGTCTTGGTGGATTTGCAGTGGTCTGATACTCCTTCCATTTCAATATGATCGCTTGCTCAGTGCTCCTTGTGATGTTTAAATCTTGGGAAATCTTTTTGTAATCCAATCTGACTTTAAGCTTCTCCACAACAGTATCAGAGCTGCATGGTGTGTTCCTTGGTCTTCTTCTTCTTCTTTTTGTTTTATGGCGGTTGGCAAACAACTTTCAGGTGCATTACCGCCACCTTCTGGACTGGAGTATGAACCAGATGTCTAATCCCTATAATCTCCCTATTAGACCTGTTTTTCTAAGAAACCTAAACACGGAATTAAAAACCACATCTCCAGATGATTTTTGTAGCAGATCTCTAATATTTAATTTAACTTTATTCCTATTTAACTCTTCTACTAATTCCTCTCTTTCTAGATTATATTTATTACATTCCATAAAAATATGTATAACTGTTTCCAACTTTCCACAAAAATTACATAACCCCGTACTATGTTTATTTATTATTTTCAAAGTACTATTTAACCCTACATGTCCAAATCTTAACCTAGATATAATATCTTCCTCTTGTTTATTCCTATTTTCCTTTCTACACTCCCCCACTTTTTTTTGAATACTATAATAAAACCTTGCCTTCTTTTCACCCTCCCATTGTTCCTGCCACTTCTTCTTGTAATATATTTTACTTATACTCCTTATCTCATTTTTACTATACTTAACTTCCAATTCAATTTCATTTCTCTTACTCGCACTCTTTGCAAATGTATCTGCTAATTCATTTCCAACTATTCCGGTATGAGCTGGAATCCAAATAAATTTAACAGTAGATCCATTTATTCCCATTTTATGTATTGATTTATTTATTTATATCTATCAGAATGTCTTGTCTTGCTTCCGACTCTTGTTCCATAATACTTTTTAATGCACTACTCGAATCAGAACAAATTAACACTTTCTTTTCACTTAATTCTTCACTCCATTTTAACGCCATTGAAATAGCCAGTAACTCTCCTGTGTATACATTCAAACTATCCGTTAATCTTTTATTTTCCATGATGTTTAAATCTGGAATTATAAATGCTATCCCTACTCTATCATTTACCATTTTTGATGCATCTGTGTATATTTGTAGGTATTCTCCATATACCCTTCTTATGTATCTTTCCACCTCTCCTTCTACTGTTTGTCTTCCTTCCTCCAACAATGTTAAATCAACTTTCATCTCTTTTTGTATCCAAGGCGGATTACATGAAAAATCCACTACCGGGCTAATTAAACATTGATTTAATCCTATTTCCTTTATTTCTTTATTTATTATCCATCCAAAACTATTTACATTTACATTCTTAACACTTTCTTGGCATGGTTGTAATATATTATTTATAGGATAACTTTTTTTATGCCCTTTTACGTTTGCCCAAAACCCTACTCCTAATTGTTTCCTTCTTAACTCCAATGGCATTTCCCCCATTTCTACCTGTAGTGCTGACACTGGTGTTGTCTTCATTGCCCCACAGCAAATTCTTAACGCTTGATATTGTATTTTATCTATTTCTTTTAATAAGTTACTTGAGGCAGAATTATATACCACACATCCATAATCTTTTACCGATCTAATAAGTCCAATATATAATATCTTCAAAGTTTTCCTACCTGCTCCCCATTCTTTACCTCTTAAACACCTCATGATATTTAATATTTTTTTACTTCTCTATATTATTATTTTACTAATATGTATTTTCCATGTAAGCTTTTTATCAAACCATAAACCTAAATATTTGAATTTATCTACCCTTTCTACTTCTTTATCATACATTTTTAATTTTATATTAGTGCCTACCTTCCTATTAGTAAAGTTAACAAATTTAGATTTTGAACTTGAAATTCGAAATCCCCATTCTAGCGCCCAATCTTCTACTTTACTGAAGGTTATCCTGCAATAGTCAGCCCCGCCCACTCCTCACTGCTACCCAGGGCTGCCTACTGACCAGTTCTCTGTCTAACAGGTCCGGAAAATCTCTGAGACCTGGGTATTACCCTAAAAGTACTCTATAAGAGATAATCTATTTAAACTGGTGGCGAAAGTGATTCGTCTAGCTCTAACTACCTCCAATCCAGAAGTTATGACCCTTTACAGTTAAGAAACAATCAGCTGAGTAGCCCTCACAGCTGCATAATTCCAATAACCACTTCTGTTAACGGTAGCCCACTTTCTAAATCATAACTTGCACTTGGAACCGGCTAGATTATGTTTAGTGACTTAGATGTAAGTCCCAGGGTCATTATTTATTCTCACCAAAGGAAATTATGAAGCCTCCTATTTACTGGAATCATGTACATTAGTTTTACCTTAATTAAAAGAACTGAACGAAGATTAAATGACTCTATTAATTCCAATGTCCACAACCTCTTTAGAATTTTATAGTATAAATTTATTAAGCAAGCTTAAGCAGGGATATGCGACATACAAATCAATAATCAATCGTAAATAATTCAAAAACAGTGTAATAAAATTTACATGTACAATCATACTACCCTGTCCTCTTTTCCCTGACTAAAGTCGCAAGTTCTGAAATGGAATTTCAATGAGCAGATTCAACTCATACCCAGACGATGGTGGATCTTTGGCAACAGGAATTTCTAGCATCCTTGGTTGAGGTCTTTGCCTTGTGTGGAAAAAACCCTCTTTAGAAAAGAAACAAAGCAGAACGGGTCCGAATCCTTTGGCAAAACCCCGTTCCTCATCCCTGAGGGAGCTTTGTCCTTCCTCCAAGTCTTGTTGCAGAGTTTGTAATTGCTGGGCTGAGACGAGACCGACGATCGAATGAAGAACCAGGGATGGGGCGATGGAACCCAGTCCTTTCTTGGCGGTGTGAAGTCCGAGCTCTCCCGTGGTTCTGAAGTGCGGTCCGTGGCTCAATCTGCTTCAGCAAGTTGTCTCTCCTTCTGCGCCGTCGGACTGGGAACGGCTGGTTCCTCTTTTCAGCCCCTTTTTATGCATCTCTCCCCCATGTGTGTGTATGGGGAAATTTGGTCTACGTGACTTGCTTCACATCTGCTATGTATCATGAAAAAGCCCCCACATTGCCCAACCTATTTCTGCTGACCATAGTGGAAAGTCCCGTACTTCCCCTTTCTCCGTTGCTTCAGCCAAACTCAACACTCCAACCATCCTGTGCGCTCTGACCATCTGTTCAGAACTGCTTGCGACATTTCCTGTTTCAGGACTGTGCTGTATTCCTCTCCTTTTCTATAACCCACTATTATGTATCATAGCTCATTAAACACATTAAATCTGTTGTTAAACCTGTTTGAATTAATTTCAAATGATTACAACTTCACATTATCACAAGTTTGATCCTTAGTTAACAATCAATCACATCTCTTACTTATTATAATTCATCAACCATAATCTTTCCACAGTTAATTCATTACAGAAATCATTACAGATCACATTTCAGATAATACATTTCAGAAGGTTATTATGTGATTACTTGTATTCATTTTACTATTCCTTCATATTCAATTTAATTAGCTTTTAATCAAACTACAAGATTACTTATTTTCTCTCAGGCCTCTATGCACCTTTTCTGCATGCACCCGGAAAGATCTCACACCCTATGCCAGTTTTCTTGACATTACCTAACGCTTCTTGCATTTTATCATTTATAAATTTTATATTTCTTCCCCGTTTCCAAATAAGACCATCATCCGCAAATAAAGTCATTCCAAACTTACCTTCGATTTTACTAAAAATATCATTAATCATTATTATAAATAACATTGGACTTATAATACTACCTTGAGGAGTGCCATTTTCAGTTAAATATTTTGAACTTACTTCATTTCCTATTTTAACTCTTATATTTCTATCAGTTAAAAAATCTTTAATCCAATTATAAATTTTACCTCTTAGCCCTATTTGTCTAATTTTAATCAGTAAACCTTCCTTCCATAACATGTCATATGCCTTCTCAATATCCAAGAACACTGCCATTAAAACCTCTTTATTCACCTGTGCTTTTCTGATTTCATGTTCAAGCTGTACCATAGGATCTGTTGTACTTCTTCCTTTCCTGAAGCCATATTGATATTTTATTTTTTCTCTCGATTCTAAGAAGTAAATTAATCTATTATTCACCATTTTCTCCATTACTTTTCCGACACAAGATGTTAACGCTATTGGCCTGTAACTTTCAGTTAACTGAGGATCCTTACCTGGTTTACATATAGGAATAATAATTGATTCTTTCCACTTATCTGGAAAAGTTCCTTCTTCCCATATTTTATTATATAGTTTTAGTAAAACTAATTTACTCCTTTCATTCAAGTTTTTAAGCATAACATAATTTATTTGGTCCTCCCCTGGTGTTGAATTTTTTGTATTCTTTAATGCTTTTTTTAATTCTGTCATTGAAAACTTCATATTTATAGTATCATTATCAACCATTTCCTCATTTATCCTTTCATTATATTTTCTCATCGTTAATTCTCTTCCTTCTTTCTCTTCTTTACTAAGATTTTCATTACTATGCACTTTAGCTAAAACTTTTACTAATAATTCTACCTTATCTTTATCTTCTATAATCATATTTCCATTATTTTTCAGTATTGACAAATTATATTCCTTTGACATTCCTGACATTTTCTTAATTGTATTCCATACTCTATCTAATGCTGTAGTTTTTCCTAATGATTCACAATATTTACTCCAATAAAACTTTTTCGCATTTCTTATCTTCCTCCTGACTTCTGCTTGTTTCCTCTTATAACTAATTAGGTTTTGGAAACTAACATCTTTTTAAAGTGTTTTAAAAGCCTTATTCCTTGCTTTAATTGCCATTGTACATTCTATATTCCACCAGGGGACTATTCTTTTCTTTTTAATCCCTTTACCTTTTGGGATTGCTTCTTTTGCTACTTCAATAATACTCTTACTAACTTCTAAATTTAATTCGTTTATTGATTTATTTATATCTATATTTATCAATCTATTCTTACTCATATCTTTATATTTCCTCCAATCAGCGTCTTTAAACCTCCATCTTCCTTGAGTATTTACCTGTTCTTTTTCCATATCTAACTCAACTTCAATAAATATTGGATAATGATCACTGCCTATTGTACTATTTTTATTTATTTTCCATTTACAACTATCTGCCATACCTTGTGATACTAGAGTGAGATCAATGGCAGATTCCTTACCACTAATCACATCCAACCGAGTTCCTTCCCCATTATTTAATACTACCAATTCTTTTTCCTCAATTATTCCTTCTAAAATTCCCCCATTATAATCATCTTTCTCACCCCATAAAGTGCTGTGTGCATTAAAATCCCCACACCATATTAGTTTCTCTCCCCTGTGTTTAATTATATTTTCTAACTTTGCTTTATCCATTTTCTTACAAGGATTATAATAATTTATAATTTCTATACTTCCATTTTTTGTCCACACTTTAATTCCATTAATCTCTAATTCCGTGTCCAATTGAATCTTAATAAATTTTATCTTTTCTTTTATACATATAGCACATCCTCCTCCATTTCCATTTCCTCTGTCTCTTCTTATAGTTGAATACCCACTAATACTAAACTGTAATGTTTGTTTTAACCAAGTTTCTTGAATACAAATTACATCTGGTTTCTCCTTTAATCTATTAATAAAACCTTTAAACTCTTGACCATTAGCAATTAGACTTCTAGCATTCCATTGTAATATTAAAATTATATGACTATTTGATTTGCTTCATTTTCACCTGATCCCTCTCCTTGTCTGAGTTCATCCTGAATTCTTTCCCATGATAAGTCTGTAACATTAAAGAATCTTACTGCTGCTTTCACTATGATTTTAATTTTTTCAGTTTTAGTCCTCGTTTGTTCTGAACAATTTATAATGTAGGCTAAGAACGGGATCAGTTTTTCTAGCGTGACAGTATTTTGATCTTTACCTATCGTCTTCTTTTCTAATTTAGCTCTTTGACTTACCCCTGCACTTTTCACCTCCTTTACTGCTTCTGCATATGACATTCTCTTCTCTGTTTTTAGTTTTTGAATTTCTGCTGCTTCTTTTCTCACCATACACCCTGCATATGCTGCAGTATGATCTCCTCCACAGTTGCAACATCTTATCGGCTTCTCTCCACATTCCCCATAAGAATGTTCTCCTCCACACCTACCACATCTTTGCTTCCCATTACATATTTTTGCTGTATGTCCATATCTCTGACACTTGTAGCATCTCATCGGTGGAGGAATATAATTCCTAACACTGAAACTCAAGTAACCAATCATTATTTTATCTGGTTTTTCTTTTCCTTTAAACTCTAATAGCACAGAAGTGCTATCCACTCTTTCTCCATTTCTAAAAGCCTGCAGTCGTCTGATATTTTTATCTTCTCCTCCTTTTATGATTTTTTTTAACTCATCCAAGTTTTCTCCTAATGGAATTCCTGATATTACCCCTTTTATTCCTCTCTCTTCTCCCATTATTTTCCTCTCCGTTATTTCTCTTTTACAAATCGACTGTATTTTTAACGCTTTGTTCTTTTCTTCAGCATTTTTACAGATAATCAACAGGCTTCCATCTCTTAACACTTTAGCTAATTCCACATCTCCAATTACTTTCTTTAAACCAATAGATAGAGTGATTGGACTCACTCCTGTCAAATCCTGCCCAGCTCTGAACTTCAAAATTACCTTGAACTCCTCCATCATTACTTTCTTTCGTGTCTCGACGTTTTCCTCCTCATCTTCAAGAGATCTTTTTCCTGTATTTATCCCTTTCTTGCCCTTATCTTTTCCTCCTCCACCTTTCTTATTTTCTACCACCGACCAACTTGTTTCCATTCCTTCATCCTCTGAGCACCCTCCACTACTACTAGCCATCTTAGTTCACTCACAGTCCAGATTATGCCTCTAAACCGCTCTTCCACTTCTTAGCTTCTCGTGACCGAACCACGCTCCGTCCTTCACGGGAGTCTGGCCCAACCCGCCAGCTCAAGAGCCTGGTTCTTGGATCCTAATCACCTCCTTGGTCTTCATGATGCTCTCTGCGCTTTAAACACAACCTGAGACGATCACAGAGCAGCTGCATTTATACAGGACTTGATTATACACAGGTGGGTTCTAATTATCCTCCTCAGTCATTTAGGACAACACTGGATCATTCAGAGATCCTCACTGAACTTCTGGAGTGAGTTTGCTGCACTGAAAGTAAAGGAGCTGAATAATATTGCACACCCCACTTCACAGGTTTTTATTTGTTAAAAAAAGTTTAAAATATCCAATAAATTTCATTCCACCTCAAAATTGTGTCCCACTTCTTGTTGATTCTTCACAAAATAATAACATTTTTTAGATCCCTGTGCATGTGTGGGTTTTCTCTGGGTTCTCCGGCTTCCTCCCACGGTCCAAAAGCATGACTGTCAAGTAAAAATTTTTTTATTTTTGGTCTTTCTAAATTCTCCCTAGGTGTGAGTGTGAGTGTGCATGGTTGTTTGTCCTGTTTCTGTGTTGCCCTTTGACAGACTGGCGATCTGTCCAGGATGACCCCACCTCTCGCCTGGAACGTTAGCTGGAGATAGGCACCAGCACCTCCCGACCCCACTAGGGACAAGGGCGTACAGAAAATGGATGGATGAGTGAAGCCTGAAAAGCAGCAAAAGGTTGAAAAGTTCAAGGGGGCCGAATACGTTTGCAAGGCACTGCATAGTTTAAGTTGTTTTTTCTTACAGTGACAAATAATATTTGTTCGTTCTGATTTTGTTCCATACACATCTGTCTTTTCTTAATTTGCACCCAAATAAACAGCATCAATTGCACGTGGTTTGAAAGAGAATGTATCTTTTTAGTTTGCTTCAATATTTCATTTTAGGAGACTAAAAGGGAAATGAATGTTAAAACTGTACAGTATTTGTTGATTGTAGCAAATACACACATCATATATTTTATGTGTGTTTGCTAGATACAGAATGTTACTGCTTTTGGAAAAAGCTATAGCTGTAATAAGATTTAGATTGTTATTGACAAATCCTTCAAATGATTATCATTTTAACATGCTGTTGTTCAGCATGGAGGTTTGTTTTCTGTGTCTCTGTGCTGGTCCTGTGATGTTATAGCAGCCTGGGCAAGTTGTCTTCTTCTATCTGTTAATGGTAAATGACTGGACTTTCCCAGTTTTTCTGACCAAGCATTTACACTATAGCCACATTATGGAAGTAAATATGTGCCATCAGAATTTGAATAAAAAATGCCTCTGAAATTTGAATGTTGTATATTAGTGCTTACTTTTTCAGTGTTAAAATAAATTCAGAATATATTTTTAACATGAAAAAATTTCAGTGTCATTATTTGCACATGAAAAAAAAAGCCGTGTTTTAAATCAAGCTTTAAGATAATGTATCAAACTTCATGCGCAAAATAAAATATACTACAGAAATATGAAAGCATTAAACTCACCGTTGGGTTTGCGTTCACCTCCATGGTCGCCAGCCTGGGTGATGCTGGTATTTCTTCAATATGACGGTTGTGTCACGTGATTAGCTGGGTCCTGGAATCTGACATCCATTGCTAATGTCTGTGACCTGAAGTAACCTCGCCACTTTTACAGCGAATTTTTAGACGTTGAATTTGAGACAGCGAATTTGAGCAAGTTGAATTGGAGGACACTGAAAATATTGCATTTGAATTTTGAAAAGTTGAATTTTTTTATATGCTGAATTTTTTAACACTGAAAATTTAAACTGTGAAAAATATGTGTATTGAAAATTTGATCACTTTGAAATAGGAATGTGAATTTTTTTAAAACATGAAAATTGCAACCATGTACAAATAATGACACTGAAATTTTTTTCATGTGCAAATAATGACACTGAAATTTTTTCATGTTAAAAATATATTCTGAATTTATTTTAACACTGAAAAAGTAAGCACTAATATACAACATTCAAATTTCAGAGGCATTTTTTATTCAAATTCTGATGGCACATATTTACTTCCATACACATTCACTCACACACCAACACACAGATTGGTAGGCAACTTGGGGTTAAGAGCCTTGCCCAGGGGCATGTGGACATGTGACAGGAGGAAACTGGAATTGAACCTGCAATCTGCCGTTTCCAGGTGACTATGCTACCCACTGAGTCACAGTCATAGTTCATCTATTAATGTTCTTCAACAAACCACATATCTGTACCTCACGTTGCTCCTTTATTTATTTATTTATTTATTTTTTTTAGGGGGGGGGGGAGGGTGATTTAAAGTACCACCAGACATATTTTTCTCCAAATAAAAGTGGTATTGATGTTCATGTGACCTTTAACTTGGAAGAGGAGCAACGTCCTTTTTATGAAGGAGAGTTGCATGCTACACCTTGCCTCCTACTTGTAAGTTCTAGATCACTTTTTTTCATGTTTAAATTTTGGGTAACTCTAACTAAAAATATTTTCATGTCTGTGAGAATGTAAAGAAGCATTGTAGATCATTTCAAGACATTTTTTTTAATATTTAATTTATGTGCTAAAACTGTGTTTTTTTGTTTGTTGCCTCAGGGCAACATTGCGCAGTTGGGGCCCTTTTGTTCAGACAATATTATTGTAGTGCGTTGATATGCAGTTGATTACAAAATAATTACAAAGCCAATTTTTTAACTTTATTAATAACTAACAGCAATAGGAGATGGATGCAAGATTATTTCATGGACAAAAGGTGCATGGTTCATAAGTTGCGGTCTTTTCCGATGAAACCATGAGGATCTACGGTACAACCATTATTTCATTGTTTGTTTATCCTCAAAACTAACTTAAGTCCCAAAGGGTGATAAACTGGTCATCAATGAACAAATGGCCCTATTCCAAGGCAGGAAAAGACTGAAGCAACATCTGCTAAAACCAAACATATTTTTGTCAAAAACAAGTTTTCTTTTATGAATTTAGTTTTTGTTCGATTTGTATTTCACTTCTCATAATCACTGTAGAAAACCTTGGTGTTCTAGACCCCTGGTAGCACAATGTTGCCCTGAGGCAACAAATCCAAATCTGGTTCCGGGAGGTGTCAGGTTGATAATTGATATGTAATTAGGGACATAATTACCTAATTACCTAACCCAGCAAGCTTCCAAAGAATGCAGGAAAATATTTTTTCCCCCAAAAAATAAAGTCATACTATAGAGGGTTAGGTGAGTTTTGACGCTTTGTAGTTTGATATTATTCACAAAAAAAGTTTGCATAGCTGCCACACATTTTCACGCCAGGGAAAAAGTGTGTATATTTATGCAAACTTTGACGCAAAGTTCATTTTTATACATGCTGAATTGTGCGTAAAATATGGCGCGGACATTTTATGTGCGTACGCACGCTTTATACTGTACATGAGGCCCCTGGACACAGAATGAAGTTTCAAAAAATCCTGAAGATAAGGAGGGGCTAACCCATTTAAAACTTTATAAGTTGTTAAAATAATCTTAAAATCTATTCGATATGAAGGAGGCCAATATTGACCTTATATGGTCACTCTTCTGGGTGCCTGTAAGAAGCCGAGCTGCTGCATTCTGGATCACTAGAAGACACTGTAAGTTATTTCTAAATATTTAACAATTATCAAATATATAATCATTACAGTAATTCCGTTTGTTTGGAAAAGTAGTACAAAAAATGATTTTCTGATTGTTTTAGGTTGTGCCTTAAATCCTCCAAAGTAGAGTTGTTCAACACTGTGTGCTGGGTATTATGCCTACTCACATTTAGGCAGAGGAAAATAATTCCTCAACAGTTGATAACTACAGTCTTATTTATAAACAAATTAACACTGTAGGCTTATTTAGTTGATAACTAAGATGAACACCCCCATAAGTCAAGAAAATAAGAAAATAGCTGTGTATCCAGAGATATAAAGCTCTGAAAAAATGTCATCATGGCAGATGAGCTAAACAAGACAGATGAGACAGCCACAAAAATATTTCCCACATAAAAAAGTAAAAACCACAAAGCAGAACATTCAGCCCGTTACATTGTTATGTTTTCAGGCTTGATGTATATATTGTGATCATTAATGATTCTCTGAACACATCCATTGTTGATTAGCCCATTTAAACACCTGCTCTACTGATCTGTCAGAGTGTTGGTGAGTTGGTTGCCTTTTTCAGACTTTTTGCATGGTGAGGTCATTTTTCTGGGCACCAATATTCTGACTCAATGCATAGCAATAGCGCATGTGTGGCGATAAGTCACCTGATGTCCAATCCAGTAAACCATCCATCCATTTTCTTACACCCTTGTCTCGAGTGGGCTTGGGAAGGGTGCTGGTGCCTATCTCCAGCTAACGTTTCGGGCGAGAGGCGGGGTTCACCCTGGACAGGTTGCCAGTCTGTCGCAGGGCGACACAGCGACAAACAACCATGCACACACACACTCACACCTTGGGAGAATTTAGAAAGACCAAAAATAAAAAAATATATATATTTTTTGCCATTTAGAAAATCGTCTAATACCCTGGTTAAGTACATATCTGGATGCTAATAGGAGGGCACTTCAATGTTACTCCTGGCATTGCATTTGATAGATGGCCACCACGCTACTCTAATAATACTAATAGATTTTAAATGCTTTTATAGAATGCTTTAGTCTAGTAGATATATGGGGAAAGGACTCCCCTCAAAAAGAATATACACCTGGCATAATAAGCAACGATCATACCAAGCTCACATTGATTACTGGCTGGTGTCTGACCATTTATCATAAATATAAACTTCTCTTCGAGATCACTGTGCCAGAAACATCAAGTTAAACTTTCAATCAAGCAGTTAATAGAGATTCACATTTTGGAAACTGAACAACTCACTTTTAAAATAGAATTATATTATCCACACCTTTGAATCTTTGATAACTAGATACTGCTCCAAAGCTGATAGTGAGAATGTTTTGGGGTTGAACTGAGAACTTCTGAAGTTTGAAATGGGAAAATGTGGTAAGAATATATCTAGAGAAAAAAAGACTAACTGAAGATTCCATAATTTATAACTTAACCACTCTTTCCCTGAAATCAGTGGATCAAATGTCAAATGAAGAGAGAAAATATTTTTCAGAATTACTGAACATCTTTGATGAAATGTTCATCTAAGACAATGTTTCCCAAAGTGTGGGGCGCCCTAGGGGGCCTGGAGAGGGGGGGGGGGGGGGCGTGCCATTGCAGGGGGAAAGGAGGGCGGGAAGCGGTATGGATGAATGAAATTTTTTTCTTTTTTAAAACAGTTACACAAAAGTGTTTCCACTGTAAAGATGGTTTGTAGTGTAGGTTTATGTCTGGATGAACGATGTATGTGCCCAGTTAATTTAATTGTATTTTTGGGGGGGGGGATTTTATTGTAATCCATAGGGGGCCCAGAAAATCTTTGGGAACCACTGATCTAAGATAATGAACATCTTAGATGTAAGAGCATCTAAGATTGTAGACAAGAATGACTATATTCTTGTCATATAGAGTGACAAGAATAAGTCACTCTACATTGACACCTGGAAAAAATATATAAAATGTATGTAAGACAGCTATTTAATAACCAAGAGTCAATGTTAGAGTTAAAGTTAGAGCAGAGAGGACCTTCATTAGGTCTAGAAAAAGATGGTTGGCAGAAGGTAAGCAAAGTGTCGTATATTTAGGAATTACCTTCATCAAAAATCATAAAAGTAGATGTGTTGAAAACTTATCTCTTGCTGTTAACAAAACCAGAAAAATAATTAAACCTCTGGCTGCACAGAGATTTAACTCTGAGGGGAAGGACACTGATGTCTAAGGCAGAAGGCCTCTGTAGTTTGGTTTATTTGGCCTCTCCTTTGTTTGTATTCAGCAGCACATGTAAAAGGGTTGACAAGTTATTATTCAATTTTCTTTTGAAGCACAAAATCCATTACATTAAAAAGTCTGTTATCATGAATCCAAATGATTTCCTGGACTTTTCTACCTTAAATAATGCTCTAAAAGTCAGATGGATTAAACAATACCTGTCATGTCATGTCCCACCGCATGTGGGAATTTCATTCCTAATTTTATATCCTCTTTTTATATTATCTCAATGTGGTGAACTTGATTTTCTTTTACTCTGTAACTTTAATCCTGAAAAAATCCCAGTCAAATTGCCCACATTCCACAAACAATGTTTGCTATCTTTTTACTCATCTATAAGCACAACTATTCTCCTCACAAATACATGATCTGGCATAATAAAGATATTCTATACAAGAATAAGTCGCTTTACATTGACACCTAGAAAAAAATGTAATGTATGTCAGACAGCTATTTAATAATCAATGTTCATTGTTCAGTTACAGTGAATCTCATTTTAAGTTTCCAACTACTGCTAAGGAATTTGCAGTTGCCCTTGATGCCATTCTCTCTAGCCTTGTTATGATTATGAAAGGCATTATCAATCAAAAGCCAGTTCCTATTACCCTACTGAAAGAAGGTTTGGTCTCAACCTTATAATCCCCCCCACTAATATAGTTAAAGAAGTGACTTATAAATGTGTCCACAGATGCTACCCTAATAAACAGTGTGTGTGTAGATTTAAGAAAAACCTTTGATATGTTATGCTCTTTCTATGCCACAAACTGAAGACATGACTCATTTGTTTTTGGAGCTGTGACTATACCAAAAAAGTCTGGGATGATATCATGAGCTTTATACTTTCTATTTCCCCACAAACTCTTCTCTGTAATGAAATTGTTATTCTTGGCTTTACTGCTTTTGACAAAAAGAACTGTGACTCCTTTTTTGTCATCTGCGTCATTATTTACTTATATTACTTTTTGTTGCTAGGTTCTTTATACACAAATGCAAGTTCAGCAAAAACAGACCTTTATTCAAAAGATTTAATTTGGTACCATCATCTCATCTAATAATCCAAAAGCCATGAAAATTGTAAGTTTATTACACAAATTTAATATCTTGTAAAAAAAATGTGTTGGTTATAAACCCCCTCTCTCTTCCCCGGCACAGTTCTTTCTTTTCTTTCTGTCGATGTTGTCGATGTTTTGACGATTACTGATAAAGATTTTTTTTAAAAAAAAGAAAAAGAAATGCTGAACATGGGAACTATGCGCAAACCTGATGCGCAGAAAGCTTTCGGAGCTAAACATGATTGTGTTCACATTCTCCAGACTGTCCCATTTACTGAGGATATCAGGCAGTAAAGCTTCAGTATTTCGAAACGGGACCGAGATAAAACACGGAGCAGGTTGCTGTGTGCAGCTGAGAAGATTCCAGGTCAGGTTTGTGTCTGTGGTTCTGCTGGAAGGTTAGCTTACGGTTTCTTATATTAGCATCGTTGGCTGAATAGATGTGGAGAGGGCAAAAAAAAAAAAAAAATAACATGGAAAACTCGGAGAATAATTGGACATAAAATCCACCACCTCTTTAATATGACTGGAACATTTACAGGCTGTTGTAGATTCTTTCTTTTCCTCTATGTCTTTTAGCCTCTTTTAACTGCTTACACTACATACGCTGCAGCGTTCATAACCATGTTTATGTGTGGTTTAGGTTTACATTGCGGCTATTCATGAGTTGAAATTAATTTATTGTGGTCAACCTGAATGTGAATGATATTGTCGTGTTACTCATTGATATGGTTTTGCTCCAATGCGGTGTTTTCGAAGCCCACTGAATGCTGCTCTCTAGAAACTTGTTTTGAAACATAATTTTAAAATGCAACATTAAACATATATGCGTCAAATGGGATTTATCGTAAAGTTTTGCAAATGGTTTTGTCACAGAAGTAACATTTTTCAACAGGCGTCGACACAGTCACCGACCGACAATTTCGAAACATCTGCGGTGCGCATAGGTTTCAACCAGTTAATTTAGCCACCAGTTAATCCATAACATCGCCAGTCATATGTAAACAGACTGAAAGTGATTAGACAACTCTTCACCTTAAGGGAGAGTACAGATTGCAGAGAAGAATAAAAAGCTGAACTTGTGCTACAATTCTTGCCTCACTTGGTTCCATCCACAAGGTGAGCCAAGTGTGGCCCAGCATTATCTCATTACTTCTCAAGGTAATTTATACTCAGGGGTTCTGGTCCTGAAACTGGCTAACGGACCTGGGGGAGCATAGAGACAAAAATGAATGAACTCCAACACAGACTTTTATTTGGTTAATGTCTGTATGTATGTCTCGCTTTTATTTGTTTAAATGTTGGATTATCACTTACGCCACAGTGGTAGTGGTGATTATAAAAGACTAAAACTAAATGCTGAAGTCACTTTGTGATTTTAGGTAATCAGTTTCCACCTTCTTATTGTGTGTGTGTGTGTGTTTTTTTTTAAACCATACTCTATTTGGTATGAGTATAACGCATACGTCATGCTAATTATTCATAACTTGAGGCAGATTTAAATTTAAAGTCATGTTTTAATTTGACCAATTTGTTTCTTTTGACTGGAAGTAATTGGAAAGTTTTTGAGTCTCCTAGCTTGAGGAAAGACTTGAATCTGTAGAGGGAGCTGAAGATTAGCATGATGATGAAAAAATCCTCAGAGACTTGGAGCTGAGGCCCAGTGTGATGGATTAACTGGTGGCTAGATTAACCGGTTGAAACCTATGCGCACTGCAGATGTTTCTAAATTGTAGGTGGCTGCAATGCCTCGTAGCTACACATTGTAGCTATATTATAATTTAGCAACATAGATAGGATACTTTTGTCAACGGTTTGTAAATGACTGTACTTTTTGTAAATGAAAATGTTACAAATTCATTATTATTATTATTATATTTTGGCTCGTCAATTGATATTGCTATTGACACATTTTCTGTGTCAGCCTTTCATCTATTATGCAGATGTTTTATGGCAGTTTGCTATGCGTTTACTGGATTAATCCAGCATAATTGAATATTTTTAGATATTTCATGTGTTTCATTGTTTATTCTCAAGAGGTTGTAGCAATATCAAGGATCTGGATAGGTGTAAGCTGTTGCCTGTTTCCATGGACGGCCCAAACATTAATCAGAAACTCCTGGACCTACTGCAGCAAGAACAAGCAGAGCAGTATGGGGGTGCGCTCAACATCTGGTTGTGGTAGGAAGCTGTGGCCTTCACACCTTGCATAATCCTTGCAAAGGCGTCTTTGTTATGTGGCAACTGGACAAGGTTCTGAGAGCCATGCACACACTCTTCCATAATACACCTGCAAGAAGGGAAGATTTCACAGTTCTTACCAAAATCACACAATTTCCACTGCCATTCTGTGGCCACTGGTAGCTTAAGAACCTACCAGCTGTGGAAAGGGCCTTAGAGATATGCCCTTCAGTGACCATGTACTTGGATGCAGTCAGGACCAATAGGCTACCATATCCAGAAACCTTGTCTTTTGACACCCTTGAAGTGGCACAGTCACTTCAAGGCACTCTTGTTCCTATACTAGTTCTAGGCATCATTGATTTTAGGCACTAATGCCTAAAATTATGGCAAAACTTCACTTCTACATGTCTGTCATCAGAACCTTCAGCACCTTCCTGAACATATACCAGACTGATGTGCCAATGATGCCATTCCTTGTGAACAATTTGGCAGAATTGATGATGGTAATTATCTCCTACTAATGAGCATTGTTTCATTTCTGATTTTATACATACATTCATGATATGACAGCTATGTCATGTTGCAGTTTTGACATAATTTACAGGTAATGTTGCAGTTGTGTGAGTTGAATTTTTAGCTTTTCTGCTCACAGTGTATTTTGATTCGTTTCATAGGGAAATCTTTCAGGACATCAGTCCACTGCAGTTAGCCAGTTTGGATGTTGGTGACAAAAATAACTGAGTCCTCCCTGAAGAAGTAAGCATTGGCTTGGGTGCAGAATAAACTTTGAAAGTAGTTTATGAAGTAATTGTTACAATTTTTACCAGGATCCAGAAAATAGATGTACTTGTTGTTTTATGGGTCACTCTTGGTCCGGTGGCTCCGGTTCATGGCAGCCTCACCTCTCTCAGTGTGCCCTGTAGCTTTCCACCATCAGTGTGTGACGATGTGTGTGAATGAGTGAATTACTGTAGTGTAAAGTGCTTTGGAGTCCGTTAACATGATAAAGCGCTATATAAGTTCAGACCTCTTTCTAGTTGCTCTTAATTCCTGTCAGGAACTCCAAAGACAGAAAAAGATAGGAGATCTCACTTTTAGAGTTTAAGAGAGACTGCATCAAGGTGATGTTGTCATGAAATGCAGTGGTGTGAGGTGGTGAGGTAGACGCCAGGAGATCCAGGTAAGTGAAATAAAGAATATTTAATGACAGAACTGATCCAGAAATGTAGTCCAACAACCAAGGCAGCACTGCAGAGCGGAAACCAGGGCTCTTCACAGGTAACGACAAGGAGAAACTAATGGACTGACACAACATCAGACAAGACACCAAATGAGATGAGGACCCGACAAGACTTAGACTTAGACTGACTTTATTGTCATTTTGCATGCACAAGGTGTATACAGAACGAAATTTTGTTGCATACGGCTCAGGACAATGTTTTGAGGTTCCAATGTTGTGAGGTTACTCCAGAATAAAATAAAATACAGTATAAAATATGAATACAAATATAAAATATAAAGTGCAGGACTGACAGTAAAATAGAAGTTACTTAGCTCTGTATATGTGCAAGGTATGAAGTGGAGACCAGTTTTTGAGTGCAGTCCAGTTAAGAGTTCAGCAGTCTGATGGCAAGTGGGAAAAAGCTGTTTCGGAACCTGGTGGACCTGCACCGGATGCTGCGGAACCTCTTTCCAGAGGGCAGCAGGGAGAACAGTCCATGGTGGGGGTGTGAGGGGTCACTGACGATATTTCGGGCTCGGGACACGCAGCGCTGGGATGAAATGTCCTGAATGGAGGGAAGGGGGGCCCCGATGATCCTCTCTGCTGTCCGCACCACTCTCCTCACGTTCTTCCAGTCGGAGGCGCTACAGCCTCCACACCACTCAGAGAGGCAGCTGGTCAGAATGCTCTCTATGGTGCTTCTGTAGAACGGTTTAAGAGAGACTCTGTAGTGCTGGAGTTAGTTTTTGCACTGTATGACAAGTACGTCCAGAGAAAGCGTTCCAGCCCCGCTCCTGAGTCTCCGGGGCCGTCGCTGCCACCAGTTCCAGCTCCTCTCCTAACAAAGATGCAGACACACAGGTGGCATTAAATACACAGAGGGTAATCACAGAAACGAGACACACCTGGGAACTAATCAAAGGGAGACAGGACAACACAGAGACTCAGAGACACAGGAAACTCAAAATAAACACACAGAAAAACACGGAACATGACAGGTGTTGACTATCCTTCAGAAAGTATAGAACTTGGGGTGTTGGGGCGTGCCGTGGTGGTGTAGGGGTTAGCGCGACCCATGTTTGGAGACCTTGAGTCCTCAACGCGGCCGTCGCGGGTTCGACTCCCGGACCCAGCGATATTTGCTGCATGTCTTCCCCCCCTCTCTTTCCCCTTTTCATATAAGGGACACTAGAGCCCACAATAGAGCCCCTGGAGGGGTAAAAAAAAAAAACTTAAAAAATATCAAATAAAATAAAAAGAACTTAAAGCGCTCCAAACGGCTCAAAACGTGCCTGACGCTCAAAACGCATTTGGTATGAACACACCATAAAACTGTGGGTTAAACAGTTAAATCTAGTTGAAACGTTTGCCAAAAGAGTAGAAATTATTCCAGCATTCACTTTCTCCTCATCTGGATGTCTCAGACATACCACCTGAACATGGGACTCTCCATCCTCCAATCAGACGGGTAGGCTTTGCTTTCATGCCTTTATTATGTAGCATAATTTAAAAGAAACGGTCCACTATTTTAGTGGGCCATACATAGGCCTGTCGCGATAAAAGATAAATCAATTAATGTACGATAAATTAAAACTATCAACCTCATTTTAATTATCGGCTTTATCTCTCTTCCGGCCTTTTTCTCTTTCTGTTGACACTTAATGAAAAAAGACTCAACTCCGGTGCTCTCCACTGACCCTCCCTTCCTCATTTCATTAGTGTAAAGCCCAGCGCACACTACACGATCTTAGAGCTGATTGTCGGCCCTTTTTCAAAACCTGAGAGACAACACATTAGCCGACAGAAATCCTAGATATAACGGTTCGATCCTGGTGTCCAACAATGGGCACAAAATAATGACTACAATTCCAGTTAACTAATTTTAAAACCAGGTATTAATCAGTACTTTATTAGAATCTACCTGCAATGCATGTGGCCAGTGTCAGTCCTGACTGAATGAAAATCATTATAACCTATTTATGTCATGTTAACGAAGAACAGCTGAAAAGTTACAGGGTAGCAATTTCGCTCCAACTCCTCCCCTTGTCATTTCTATATTCTTGATGTTGAAATGTTGAATAAACATTAATGTTGTTTCCACATATCATCTCCAATGTCCGCTGGACTTCGGGTTGCGCTGTGTCAGCAATTTGGGATTCCCCTCTGTAATTTCTCCTCAGAAAGCATGGATGGGAATCCACATTGGCTACCTGTCACATTCAACAGGCTGCTTTAACGCTCCCAGTCGGGGAAAATCCCTGATTTAGATCGGATCGGCCGCGACGATAACACACCACGAACTGCAGGTTGATCTGTTATAAAATCGTAAGCGACAATCTTAGAGAACGCCCAATGTTCTAAGATTGTCGTAAGGGGAAAAATAGGGGCAAAAAACCGTATAGTGTGAACTATTGCATCAGGTAGTCGGATGTGCCCATTTTCTCTATTTAAATCTAATTATTACTGAAGGGCAACATAATATACAGACTTCATAATCTGCAGTCTTTTGGTTGAATGCAGTATTTATTTCCACTTTGGCTTTATGTTGTTTAGTTTTTATTCAAGTACATTTTTTATTAATGGAGACTGAGAATCCTTTTTGTTTTTGGTTGTTTTGTTTATTTTGTTTACCAGTGTTAAGTGTTCTTTTGAAAATAAAGTCTATCTTTGGCAGGAAATCGCATGCATTATTATTCCATTAAATCAGTGTAAAAAGGTCTTCAAACAATATTATCATTTATCGCAATAATTTTGAGACAATTAATCACTCCGCAAAATTTGTTATCATGACAGGCCTAGCCATGCGCATTACGCATATGTGGGCATGCGCATTACGCATATGTGGGCATGCGCATTACACATATGTGGGCTATATCTGTGTGGTTTAGGTTTGTGGTGGTTTTTTGCAACACGCACATGATGCGCGATGCAGATGTTTTTGTGCTCTTGTGCATCAGGTGCAGTGATAGTGTTGTGCGTACCCTCCAATAATATTCTGCAGGCGTCCCTGGGTGAGCCATTACTTAAGTGTATCTGAAGTATGATGGATCCTGGAGGGTGCGTGGGAGTTCGGTCCAACCGGTCTACATGTGTTTTGTGGACTTGGAGAAGACGTTCGACCGTGTCCCTCGGGGAGTCCTGTGGGGTTTCTCTGCGTGTGGGGTACTGGGCCCTTTGTTACGGGCGGTCAGGTCCCTGTATGACCAGTGTTCTGGTCCGCATTGCTGGCAGTAAGTCGGGCCTGTTTCTGGTGAGAGTTGGATTCCGCCAGGGCTGCCCTTTGTCACCGATTCTGTTCATTACTTTCGAATTTCTAGGCGCAGACAAGGTGTTGAGGGGATTCGTTTTGGTGGCCTTAGGATCGCATCTCTGCTTTTTGCGGATGATGTGGTCCAATTGGCTTCATCAGGTCGTGATCTGCAGCTCTCAAAGCGGTTCGCAGCCAAGTGTGAAGCAGCCGAGATGAGAATCAGTGCCTCCAAATCCGAGGCCAAGGTCTGGATCCGGAAAAAGGTAGAGTGCCTTCTCCAGGTCTGGGGGGGTGTCCTGCCTCAAGTGGAGGAGTTTAAATATCTCGGGACCTTGGTCACGAATGAGGGAAAAAGGGAGTGGGAGATTGACAAGCCTGTCAATCTCCCACTCCCTTTTTCCCTCATTCGCAACCTTTTTCCCTCATTCGCAACCTCGTTCTTTCGGTCATGACCCAAAGTTCATGACCATAGATGAGGGTGGGAACATAGATCGACCGGTAAATCGAGAGCTTCGCTTTGTGACTCAGCACTCTCTTTACCACGACAGACCGCAGTGAAGCGGGTACAGCGCCCGCTTCACTGCAGATGCTGCGCCAATCGGCTGATTGGCACAGAGCGTTTTTTGCCCGCTTTGTGACTCAGTGGAGTCACAAAGCGAAGCTCTCGATTTACCGGTCGATCTATGTTCCCACCCTCATCTATGGTCATGAACTTTGGGTCATGACCGAAAGAACGAGGTTGCGGATACAAGCGGCCGAAATGGGTTTTTTCCGTAGGGTGTCTGGGCTCTCCCTTAGAGATAGGGTGAGAAGCTCAGTCATCTGGGAGGAACTCAGAGTAGAGCTGCGCTCCTTCACGTTGAGTGGAGCCAGCTGAGGTGACTCGGGCATCTGGTCAGGATGCCTCCCTGGTGAGGAGTTCTGGGCACGTCCCACCGGGAGGAGGCCTTGGGGAAGAACCAGGACACGATGGAGGGACTATGTCTCTCGGCTGGCCTGGGAACGCCTTGGGATTCCCCCGGAGGAGCTGGAACAAGTGGCTGGGGAAAGGCTGCTACCCCTGTGACCCGACCCCGGATAAAGCGGAAGAAAATGGATGGATGGATGGATGGATGGATCGTTTTTTTTTATTTTAACCCAAAGATTTATAAATGATAAAAAGATCATCTGAGCTCATAAAAGAGGTCAAAGAAACAAAACTGAACTGTTTTATGAACAAAAAATGCAAACAAACATAACTGACCTAACAAAGGAATGACAAACAGGTATATAAACTGGCTGATCAGACAAATTCAGACACAATAGGTGTAACTAAACAGAATACCATTACTAACAAATAACAGTACAACTAATTTGGCTAAAACTAAACACCCAAAAATGAAAATCAAAAATATTAAACTCTAAATACAAATATTTACTTAAATACAAAAAACTTATTTAAAAAAGTCCTTTTTGTGGGCTTTATGCCCAAATTATGTAAAAATAAACATTTGAAATTGTTTCACCTGTGGGCCCTGAATGTGGAACCTATGAAAGTTTAACCTTTTGAATGGAATTATGGGAATTAAATAATTTTATCTATGATATTCATATTTTTTGGAAAGGTATGTTGTATGTTGGGTCTTGTATTGTTACTTAATCCAGTCCAGAATCTTTCTGTCACATATGAGATCTTGGAATTGTAATTTTCCAGGTTTAGGTAGAAATATTATACAAGCAAAAAAAATGTCCATCAATTTTGCTTTCTACCTTACATGTTATGGACATTATGTCAATGTGGTGTTATGGTGTTCTACCCTCCCCACTCTGCGCACAAGGCGCAGCCAGAAGCAGATTTGTGATCGGTGGGCGGGGCAGATGGCTTTATAGTCGAGCAGGGCTCTGCAAGGTGTGTGTGTCTTTGTTTCCCCTGGTACATGCTGGCTGCCTGAGTGGCTCATCTGAGATCCGTTGCTCTGCTGGCATTGGCGGCTGCGGCTGGAGGTTGTTGTGGCGTGTGGCTTCCATATAGTCCTTGCTTGCTGATCTGTTCCTTCCCTGGGTGGGCTGTGTTTCCACTCCTGGGCGCATGATTGTTTTGGAGCTGCAACGCTTTGGATGCTCTGCTGTCTTGTCTTGCTAGTGTTTGTTTGGGCCGCTCTCGACTAAACCTGTTGCTGCTTGGGCAGGCTCGTGGACGGGGCATGATTCCTCTAGCCCCGTTGAAAGGACTCTAAAACCGGACAACAGCAATTTGTTCCATTGCTTGAAGTGTTTTTCTTTTACATTTCATCTTTGTGCATTATTAAAATTACTAATTTTTTTGCTTTTTTTTTGGTTTGATTTACTACTTTGCTTTCTTTTGCATTGCATGTTTTTGTTTTTTGGAATAATTAAGAGTTGTCCTCATCCTACACCTTTTCTTTCCAGGGACCGAGTAGTAGGCCTCAAGCCATGTTTTTAAAAAGAGAAATGTTTTAAGGAAATTGTTAATAAAATATTGTTTACTATTCAGTCTGTGTTCTGGTGCATCTTGTACATATCTTAAAAAGATCTCCCCCTGCTGGTCACATCAAGTTTATATGTATATCACAATTCAGCACCAAAGCAGTTCAAAGTGCTTTACATCATATATAGCAATATAGCAACCAATTATGTAACATCAATAAATATTACATTTTCTCAAATGCCATCATCAAGCAAGTTCACATCAAGTATGTTGATAAATGTTCCACTAATCAAATGCGACTCTGAACATGTGGGTTCTTAGCTTTGATTTAAAGAAACTCAGTGTTTCAGGTGTTTTGCGGTTTTCTGGAAATTACTTTGAGGTGCATAGAAACTAAATGCTGTTTCTCTATGTTTGGTTCTGGTTCAGGGGATGCAGTCAAATGGGTCGATGAACAAAAAAGGTCTGCAGGATAGGCAGAAGCAGCAAATGGCCAGAGGTCTTCCTAAGCAGAAGCCCATCAGAGACGTCAAACAGGTGATTGTTGTTGCTTCGGGGAAAGGCGGCGTGGGCAAGTCCACAACAGCAGGTACTGCTGACTTGCTGTGCAGAAAAATGTAACACTTACTTTTTTGTCAATGATTAACTGGCACCTTGTTGATTATTCCCAGTAAAAGCAGGAGTGTGTGTGTGTGTGGGGCGGGGGGGTGTTTCTACATCTAAAAATTGTAGAAACACTTTTTAGTGTAGATGAAACATTGAATTTGTTTTTGTTAATGTTTCAGATTAAATTAAAGAAATTTGATCTGAAACAGATTAAATTTGTTTAATCTGTTTCAGATTAAACAAACTGAATTCATTCAACCACAGATTCATATTTTGAACTATGGAAACATAGTTTTAAACAATATATTTCATCTTATTATTGTAAATATTTTACCTTTTCTTAAAACAAAAGGTTTTAAGATATAACCTTTTGAAGAATATGATAAAACTCAGTTCTAGTGTGTTTGTGTATTTGCAGTGAACTTGGCTCTTGGATTAATGGCCATTGACAAGGTAAGTTATCAATCATGTCTTTTTTTATTTATTTAAAATGAAACTGTGTTACAGACAAGGGTATAACAGAATCAGAAATGTGGATTTGATAAAAAAAATTAATCAAATAAAATTTCTGACTCTGGATCACGCTATGCCTACGGTCAGGTTAATGGAGCTGATCTTTCTCTCTCAGTCTAAGTCAGTTGGTCTGTTGGATGCTGACATCTATGGGCCCTCCGTTCCCAAACTGATGAACTTGAAAGGAAACCCAGAGCTCAACGATGGTCTGTTGTTTAGCTAAGCCTTGTTGATAATGACTTAGATGTTCTGTTCTGTACATGAAGCTGAGCTTTTTTCACCTTCTTTTTAGATAATCGAATGATTCCTCTTATCAACTATGGTGTCCCATGGTGAGTTGTTTTTTTCTTTTAAAAATAGTCATGGTTAAATTAAAAAAAAGCAGAATTATGGGTCACCTGTGTGGGTGAACATATACATGAACCATGTGTGGGTGTGTTCACATGTTCTCTAACGTAACTTCTCTGTTCTGTCAGTATGTCAATGGGCTTCCTGGTGCAGGACGCATCCCCGGTAGTTTGGAGGGGGCTGATGGTAATGTCTGCAATAGAGCGCTTGCTCAGACAGGTAAAAGTTAGATAGAATATTTATTATTTCCCCATTCTGTCGCCCATTAATGTTGATATTGCCTATTTGCATTTTTAGGTAGAATGGGGCTCTCTGGACTACTTGGTGGTAGACATGCCTCCCGGGACGGGAGACGTCCAGCTGTCCATCACTCAGAACATTCCCATTGCAGGTCAGTTCTCCTTTAAGGTTGTATTCACACTAGCCCTGTTTTGTTCGCTTTAATCAGACTAATTTGTTTGTAGAAACTTCGTTTGGGGAGAGTGAATGCAAATTTAAATACCAAAACAGACTAAAAAAGCTAACTCTGATCCGCCTAAAATGTTCGGTCTCAGTTTGGCTGAAGTGAACTCTGTTGTGGTTAGAAGGCAGTGTGAATGCAACTGGACTGGAGACCGCTCCAAACGCAGGAAGCTAATTACAGTGCAGGGAATTCTGGTCAATATATTACTCTCTGCCTTGCAGGTTCACAGCGTAGGTTGTTATGGCAATGGATCTGCGTGCCGTCACAGAGAGCGAAAAAAGCTGAATGTAAATGGCTTAAAGTTGTTTACACTTGTTTATCAGTTTATTTCCCCTTTGCTGTGGCACATTGTAGCTGCTACAATTTTTAAATCTTTAATAAATGACAAAAACTAAATTGCCTCGTTTGTCTGAATATGCAATTATCAAATAGGATGACATATTTCATTTGTCTCATATATATATATATATATATATATATATATATATATATATATATATATATATATATATATATATATATATATATATATATATATATATATACGCCACAGGCGATGGGGGGAACAGGTTTTTCACTTAGTTTGGATCGTTTGACAGTGCAATGTGAATGCGAACCTCTGCAGTTGAAAATGTAACAAATGTTTAAATTTTGGTCCCCAATCAAACCGAGTCTACCTGACTATCAGATGTGAAAACACACCCTAAAAAGACTCTCTGTATGGTCATTTTTTTAACCTGTCAGTGTGTTTGTGTGCATTGTGAAGGGGCAGTCATCGTTTCAACACCACAAGATGTTGCTCTGCTGGACGCTCGCAGAGGAGCTGAGATGTTTAGAAAACTTAATGTGCCGGTAATCTTTCTATCAGGGCAGAAACAGAGAATCTGTTGGTAATGTCTGAGCTCTGGATGACAGCAGGTTTTCTGCCTACAGGTTCTGGGTCTGGTTCAGAACATGAGCGTCTTCCAGTGTCCCAACTGTCATCATCATACCCACATCTTTGGATCCAACGGGGCAAAGCAACTTGCTGAGACGATCAGTGTCAAGTTTTTGGGTGAGACAGTCAAGAGCATCATTTAAAACCTGATAGCCAGATCATGATGGTGTGACTTTTGGTTTTCTCTGGAAAATATTTTTGATTTCATGTAAAGCTTGTGGATTTGTTGTAAAATTTCTCTGTTTTCTGCCATAAAGCAATTTTATGGTTCTCACCAAGTCTTAGAACCAGAACTCCGTTTTTTTCTATCAGGTGACGTCCCTCTTCACCTAAACATCAGAGAGACGTCGGACAAAGGACAACCCATAGTCATATCTTCTCCTGACAGCCCAGAGGTTTCTACATTATTCTATTTTTTATATGATTGCTTCAGTTAGTTTCAATAATACCATGAAATTTCCTCCAAAATAATGTAGCAGTCTGGTAAAATCCTTCATCTATAGAAACTGCATAGTTTTTTGCTGACCTTTAATGGCACACTGTGGGTCTTTCTCAATAATTTAAACCAACCATTATTGTATACATTAATGCCCATCATGGTCTTCTAAGTGTTGAATATTTGTAGAAATTTCACACTGATTCAAAGTGTGTGTACTACTCTACCACTTAGTGACCAGTTTACTAATATTACTGTACTAAAGTTATACTAGTCTTTCCTATCAAAGTCAGAAGATTTTTCTGTTTATCAAACTCTCACTTTGCCTTCTACTACTGGGCAGAACTAGAAAGCTCTTCAGAAATATGTTTAGCGACAAGCTGAGTTTTGTTCGAGTAAAATAATAAAACTACATGCACCAAGACAGCTTCTGAATGAGGCTGCCAGCTTCTGTGTAACTTTCAAAACGTGATGGCAGCATAAAGAGATTTCATATCACTGTACAGGTTCTAAAACACAGCAGGACATAGTTTTTACTTATTACTTACTTATATACTATACTTATTTTACTACCTTTTTTCATGTTGCTTTTATATAAAAATCCACATTGTCAAATATTAGAAAAATGAAGGTGTAGGTCTGTTCATAAACATATTGTTTATGAACAGACAGTTGTTCAAATATTATCTGCTAATAGTTTTTCATTTTAGTTTGAGGAACTTCTGTTATCTGTGTTAAAGTTTTCTTCTGTTTTGTTTTTGTACATCCAGGCTGAGGCTTACAGGAAGTTGGCATCTGCTGTGATCCAGAGCCTAGAGGAACATACCAGATGACTAAAAACTTCTTTCTCTCTTTGTTTCTTTGATTTTTCTTTCACTCTGTCTTTTTGTTTGTTCCTTTCACCATTTTTGTGCTTTCATAGACCTCTGTCATGTTGAAAAATCTGAACCTGTAAAACTGTCAATAAATAATTTAATAAAATCTTAAAACTTTATTTAGGTGAATATGCTTTCACCAGGCTGGTGGTGTGGTGTGCTGATAATTTGATCATTAACAACATCATTGAAGAAAACGAGATTATTGCTACCTTCACAAGGGGAAAGTCTGACCTACAACACATTACCATCATCACAAGATGTGTGGATTGGGGGGAATCTTTAAGAGGGAAACTTTAAATTTCCAGGTGTCCACAAGGATGCAGACCCCAAAAGGAGCTCTATCAGCACGGTGAGAGTGAAGAAGGCACAGTAATGTCTCCACTTTCTGACCTGTGGTGAGAGCTGCTGACCATCTGCTGCCTTCCGGCATATCTGGATGATACACTATCTGCACTATCGCACACAGGACGCCACTAGGGAAGGTCACAGCACCACCCAGAAGATTATTAGCTGCTCTTGTTTCTAGAGGGCTCACAGCATTCTGAGGGACAGCGGGTGTTTGAGCTGCCGCCCTCAGGTCACACAGACACACTGCTGAGGTCACACACTGCAGGGACCGATTTCACAATGGTGCTAGAATTCTTAATATCTTCTTTCTACCCATCAGCTTTCAAACACCGTTTACCAACATAAGGATCCGCTGGGAATCAAAAACCCGCAGATATTCCAGCGCTCGGGAAGCCTACAATGAGCTGAAGAAACGCGGGATCCAGGTGGAGGAACCGGCGGCAGCTGACAGTGGTTCCAGAGCGGAGTCGAGTCTTCAGGAGCTACTGGGCTGGCAGCCGGCAAATAACAGCGGTGCTGCGGCGGCACTGAGAGCGAAGAGTAAGCTGCAGAACTTCCAGCAGAGCATTTCCGAGTGAAAATAGGCTGAACAACATGACATAACACAACATTATTTTGACTGGGCTCTGATTTACTATTTCGTGGGAGAGGACACTGTTTTTTTTTCTACGTTGGACTAATTGGATGGACGTGTTTTTTCCTAAAGGCGCTTCTACTGTCCTTTTCGGGCCCTCTCAGTTTGAGAGGTTTAGCCCTCGACTTGCCAACGGGGTCAAGAGTGAGAAGAGGGAGCTTCTTCTCATCTTGGAAGTCAGTTTGATATTGTTTTGTTTTATTACTGTTTGTGTTCAGGATTCAGGGGCCAAATCAGTCAAGGTAATTTTCTTTGTATATTAATGTCATATAATTTAAAAATCGCTTCCTTAAATGTAAATGGATTGAGTAGTCCAGTAAAAAGACAAAGGGTCTTAGCTAAATTGAAAAAAGATGGGATACAAATCGCTCTTTTGCAAGAGACACATATGTCTAAATAAGAACTTGATAAGTTGAAGTCATTTGGTTACTCAAACATGTTTTATAGCTCTTGTAGAAATAGTAGAAAGAGGGGGGTAGTCACCCTAATTTCTAACTCACTGAACTTTGAATTGATATCTGAGAAGGGCGACAAAGAGGGCAGATTTGTTATTATAAAGGGGAGAATTGATAATGTTGTGGTCACGATTGTTAATATATATGTACCGCCAGAGAGCGACAGGACTTTCTTAAAAACGTTCTTTGACACCATTATCTCATTTAGTGAAGGAGTTCTTGTTTGCGCTGGAGATTGGAACACAATCCTTAATTATGCTCTAGATACAACAAGCTATAAGAAACAAAAAACTGGTAGGTCAAAAGATTTAAATATCCTGATCAGGGAGATGGGCTTGTTTGGTGTCTGGAGGGATCTTCATAATAAAGAAAGAGAATTTACTCACTACTCTCCTACACACAGGGTCCACTCCAGGATCAATCTGTTTCTGATGAACACCATTGATAGATCCAAAGTGAAGGAATGCTTAATTGGAACATCTGATATTTCAGACCACAACATTATCTATTTGTCCATCAGTTTGTCTAATAGGGCTAAAACAACATTATGGTGCTTAAATATAGGTATCCTTAATAATGAAACAAAGGAGATTAGAAAAGAAATAACGAAATGTGTAAAAGACAATAATAATGGGCAGGTAAATCCCACCTTAGTCTGGGACACGGTCAAGGTTAGTAATGAGAGGGAGACTAATTTCTAGAACTGCTTATCTTAAAAAAATAAAAAGATTAAAATACGGTGATTTGGAAAAAACATTGAGGGAATTAGAATTAAAACAGCAAATGACTAACAATGGAGAATTTTCAGAACAAATAACAGAAACTAAAAACAATATAAATGATATGATACTCAAAGAACTTAAGGAAAAAATACGATTCTCCAAACAAACATTTTATGAATCTTAGCTAGGCAACTTCGTAAACACCAATTGAAGCATTCGATTACCAAAATTAGAGAATCCTCAACTGGTAACTTAACCTATGACATGGATAAAATACATAAGACCTTTGAAAATTATTTTAAAACATTATACTCTACCCCAGAACCAATTAACATAACTGCTATTGACAATTATTTGGCAGCTTTGGACCTACCTTCGCTTGGATTAATCCAAAACGAAGCTCTATCTGCTCCCATTACCCAGAAAGAATTAGATACGGTTATTGGACATTTGAAAAGTAATAAGTGCCCAGGTAGTGATGGGTTTCCAAATGAATTGTACAAGATGTTCAGGGAGGAGCTATCCCCTATCCTGCTTGAGTCTTTGAACTAGACATTGAACAGAGCTGAGATCCCACCATCTTGGAGAGAGGCTATAATATCTGTCCTCCCTAAAGAAGGAAAAAATGTTCAATACTGCGAATCATATCGCCCAATCTCAATTCTGAATGTCGATTATAAAATCTTTACATCAATAATTTCTCGGAGATTGGAGTATTACTTGTTAGACCTAATACACGAAGACCAGATGGGATTCATCAAAGGCCGACAAACTCAGGACAGCATAAGACGAACATTACATATATTAGATCAAGCCAAAAAGCAGGGCCTCAGCGTCGCATTAGTTAGCCTTGATGCAGAAAAAGCCATTGATCGGGTCAACTGGACTTTTTTATATAAGGTACTAGAGCGTCTGGGCTTTAATAATCAGTTTATTAGTTGTTTGAAGTCACTTTATGATGAACCACGGGCCAGGGTAAAAATCAATGGGCACCTTACAAATAGCTTCCAATTACACAGAGGAACCCGCCAGGGATATTGCAATATTTTTTGCAATATTCATTGAACCCTTGGCACAGGCCATTAGAGAGGATGATGGGATAAAAGGTGTCAGTTTTGCAAATATAGAACACAAAATTGGCCTTTTTGCAGATGATATAATCACATACCTCCAAAAACCAAGTACAACGCTCCCCAAAGTTATGTCAGCACTAACTGAGTTCGGTCAACTGTCAGGGTATAGTCTAAACATCACAAGAACACAAGTTCTGACAATTAACTATTCCCCTAGTAAATCTATAAGAAAAACCTATGGACTTAAGTGGGATGCCAAAAAGCTAAAATACCTAGGAGTAATTATTTCCCGAGATTTGGATGAGTTATTTAGTTTGAACTTTGGTAATCTTACTGAAACCATACAAAAAGACTTGACAGCCTGGGCAAGGTTACTGCTGGATTTCACAGCTAGGATGGAAATAGTGAGGATGAATTTGCTTCCTCGTTTTTTATATCTTTTCATGTCATTGCCTATTAGAATATCTAACGCACAGTTTCATGCCTGGGACAGGTTGATCTCAAGATTTATCTGGGCCGGGACCAGACCAAGGATAAAATTTAAAACACTCCAAATTAATAGGGACCAAGGGGGTCTGGCCCTTCCAAATTTGAGGGAATACTATTAAGCATCTCAGATGAGATTTATGGTCCTCAGAAATGGAGACTGGATGGAAACAGATTGAACTTAGGCAAGGTGGGGTCCAACCCCAAACAGGACTGGGAGATAAAATAGTTACAGCCAAAAATGGGAATGGTATAGTTGAAGACACGTTGTTAATCTGGAAAGAGGTGGTTGACAGGTACAAATTGACAGATGTCACTGGACTCCTGATGTGGCCCTCCTGTAACTCAAACTTTCGGCCAGGAGAATTAGATTCCTCTTTTTTAGGCTGGAAAGATAGAGGGCTTGTGGCTTTGTGCCAGTTTGTTGAAGGGAACGCCTTTAAAACATTTGAGCAACTGAAAAGGGATTATAATCTTGAAAACAGAGATTTATTTAAATATTTTCAGGTAAGACATTTTTACAATACTAAAATAAAAAAGGTGTTCCTCCAGAAGGTAATACTATTGTAAAATTTTTTACAAATGCTTATACTCACCTCCCATGTAAAACTGTTTCCAAACTATCTATAAAGGGTTGCAGAAACATAATGGAAATAACACCTTGAATATTAAGTCTGAATGGGAAAGGGAATTGAGAGTAAAAGTTACAGAGGGTGATTGGCTTTCAATGTGTGTGACACAACAGACATCTACCAGTTCTAACAGATGGAAGGAATTTGGATGGAAGTGCTTAATTAGATACTTTATTACACCTCAAATTACTAGTAGACATAGAGGAGAAGAACAGCAATGTTGGAGGCAATGTGGCCAACAGAACGTCAATCACTCTCACGTATTTTGGTCCTGCCCAAAGTTGGCACCTTACTGGGATGGAATCTATCAGACTATCGGGATAATTTTGGGGTATGTCATCCCCAAAGACCCCAGAATTTTTCTGCTGGGGCTGATGTCTGGAGAAGTATTTCAAAAAGAAGATGAGTATATTTTTAAAGTTCTATCAATTGCAAGCAAAAAAAAGCTATTACACGCTCTTGGCTAAAAAAAACTCCCTCCCCAGCTAGACCATTGGCGGGAAGTCGTGGAGGAGATTCACTCAATGGAAAAACTGACATATCTTTTACATATAAAAGGACACTCTTACAACAAACGCTGGTCTAAATGGCTGTCATACAAGAACAAGGAAGCATAACTAGATGTAACATCTTGTAATTATTTTTTATTTTCTTTTTATTTATATATGTATCAGTGCCCCACGTTCTGTGTGTGTTTTATGTTTCATTGTAATGAAAAATGTTAAATAAAGAGTATAAAAAATAAAGTAAAAAACTAAGATGAAGTATGAAAGTTGTTGAAATAGTTAGAGAAAGTTCTCAATCAAAATTGATTTGCACATTTCTCCATACATGTACATAAAAAGGTGTTTTGAAAAAGCTGAATATTTTTGTCACTTGTTTCAGAAAGTGAAACTCAAATTCATTTCACATCGAGTGAATATTTCAAGTCTTATTTCTTGTCATTTTGATGATTATGGCTTACAGATAATGAAAACTCAAAATTCAGAGTTAAAAAATCTAAATATTACATCTCTTGACAATACTGTGTACCCCCTCTGACAGGAGTGTCAAACTCATTTTCATTTCAACAACCTACGGCTCAAAATAAGAGGTGCAGAAACTAAATGCCAGAGTTTGCAGCGCAAACTTGTTTAAATTATATTTTATTGAACAGTCACTTAGAAAGACAAGCATTCATATGTAAGATAAGATACCGTATATTATTTTTACACCCTACCTTGGTGGTCCCCAGAAAAGGTTTGAGTGCTAATGTTGTTAGCAGCTAGCTTCAATTCAAATTCAATTCAAATTCAAAGATACCTTATTAATCCCAAAGGGAAATAAAATGTTGTAGCTCATCAAGATTCTTCAAAGAGCCATTGAAGATGGCAAGGAAAGATCTCCTGAAGCGGTCTGTACCACATTGAACCTGAAGAAACCTCTGACCGAAGATGCTCTGCCTTCCCAAGACAGTCTGATGAAGAGCATGGTCAGGGTTGTCAATAATTTTCTTGATTTTATGAAGAATCCTTCTCGAGAGGTTCTTAGTGCTGATATTGGCATTTTACATCTTACTTTATTATTTTTAGGTTGTCCAAGTGCAGGAGGTTATGTAAATTTCCAAGACTGGCCCCTTCTGTTAACCTGGGTTAGGGTAGGGTAGCATGCAAATATCAGTAGGCTAAAAATTTGTTTTGCCAAAAAATGCATCTCCGCTAACATGGAGAAATAAAGAGTTAAGAGTGAAATAATGTTTTCTACATAATCACACTTTTTCTATGAGCTGCTGATATGTTTCATATCAATAGGACAGGGGATGCAGATATTGGCAGGCTCAGAAATTGTCTCGCCAACAAAATGCAAGTCCTCCTATATTAAAAGACTAGACAGTTAAGGGTGATATCAAATTTTCTACATAATGATACAGGCCCTCTATTCTTTCATGCATTAAACTATTATTTCAATAGAAAAAGCAGGGAATTTCAAACTACAGAGAGGAGAACATATTCATCAGACACTAACGGTGAAACATTCGACTCACATGTGTCTCAATAAAGGTGTCAAAACAGTATTTATTTCAATTCATCTGTAAAATAAAACCCACAATTTTAGGGCTTACATGATTAAAAAACATGATAATGTTACAAACATCTTTAAAAGTTGACTCTTCGGTCATATTTTAGTCCTTTTTCTCATCAATGTGTGATGCGTGTTACCTTGACAGGGCATGCAAATCTCGGCATGCATGCATTTCTGTCAGAGAAGCAGCAGCACTGTCACACATGCAATAAGTTAAATTTAATTTAGTTTCTATTTGATTTAAAACTGAACAAAAAAGTTACAGATAAGAAGAAAATAGCTCACAAAACAACGTATTTTGTCCTGATTTATTGCCAAAAAATTACTTGTTTCCAGTAGTAACGACATTGCAAATGGAAAACTAAAGCCATTTATAAATATATTTACAAGCTACCTGTCATGTAAACTAAAAACATGAAGTAACACATCATCTTATTGAAAGCAGGTACAAAATAAATTAAATTAAACTTACCGTAATATTCGATGAAATAAAACACATGAAACGAAACTTCCACAGGTAAGATGTATTTAAAGGAAATCTGCTGATTAAGCAGTATGTGACGGTAGCATCAATGTGCGCATGTGCATTACCACAAGGAAGGATGGATTCATGCAGGGCTGTGCAGAGACCTATGGAGGGGCAGGGGCTCAAATTTAAAAAAGGGGCACATTGAACAAAAACTCCGTACAACAACAACATAGCAACAACCCATATTAATCAAGAATCTAATTGGATCCTACTATATCATTGCCATCATGCAGGGAAATGCAAAGCAAATCTAGTCTATATTTTCCCCAACAGGTATAAAGTTTCTGTTTCTGCTGCTGACAGTCCTGGAGGGCTGAGCTGATCTGAGACTGTAGCTGTTAAGCAGACCAGAGGAGAGAAGGTCTCTGGTTATAAAGTTATGAAATAAGCAAAATTGCTGCCATTTTACTAATTAAGCCCTAATAATATCTATTTAACCTCTAGAACAACCTGATTTATAGATCAAAAAACTCAAAGGGGTTAACTCTATATAATAGTTTGGTATTAGCACCTCTGAGACCTAGAATTATAAGACTGAAATATCAAGGCAAAGAAAACTCAGTAGCTGCTGGTAGGGGCCATTCAGGGGCCTCCAGACACTCAGGGGCCCCTAGAAATGGTTTAATTGTAACACAGACCATAGATCTAAACCTGTAGCATATTTTATAGAGAATGACAATGTTATTACATTTTATTTAATGCATTCAGCTGAGAAAAATAAATAGTACATTTAGGATTTAATTAGGACATTTACTTTGTAAAAGTTTAAAGAATCATCTTGATAGTTTGATTGTTGTGTTACCATGGCTACAATATGGTGCAATCTTTGTGTTTGAGTTGGGTTTGTTCACAAATACATCACAGCAAATAACCAATAATCAGTGATTGATTTTAAACTCTGCCAATAAACCTGGTCTCCCTCTCACAGACTTCACCTTATCTATATTTAAACATGTTATCGATTCTGAGGGTCTTAGTAGGACGGGTTCCGGAGGGGGGTTCTGTCTAAGGCCCCATATTACCTTGGGCCGGCCCTGGAGGAACAGCTGCTGCGATGCGCATCTCTGGAATCTACCTGGAATCTACCTTTAATCCCCCGGTGGCCCCTATGTCAGTCCCCCGATGCTTTGGGGACGTTTTGGTTCATTTCATTGTGGCATGTTTGGCTTTTTGCTGCGGTTCTAATTATTGCTACAATATTTTCTCTGATGTTTATTTTGTGAACTCTAAATGCTCTGGGACGAATCTTCCTTTAACACTTGAGGTTCTGCAATAACTTCTATTTACAGCCCAGAACCTCCAGCCCAGATCCCGTCAGCAGCGGCTTTAAACCGCCTGGTAGAAACGTTAAGGAGAAGCAGAGCGAACAGTCAGCAGGTGGTACAACCCGGTACCAGGTGGTACCAGGTGGTACCGGGGCTTTGATCTGCGTTGCGATTCGCGGTGACAGTCGGTACCATGTCTCATATCAGGATGTCTGATATAAAGACAGATATTCTTTATCTCTGTCAGTGGACCGACTTAGACTGCCTGTAGTGAACCGGGCCTTTAGCAGAATGATGAAGTTAAAGTCAAAAGTTTTTTCTGCAGCCGAAACATTTCTGTGTTTAGTGGTGAGGCAAGTTTTTTCCCCACTATTGCAAGGATGATTATAAAAGTATAAATAGAAACAGTTTTTCTAACGTCAGCATCAGACCTACGTTTTTATTCACAAATCAGTGTATGAAAAAATATTCTTGCCCATAATTTGAGAGTTAGAGGCACAAATCCATCCCCTCCTCCTCACCATGGACCCGGAGTCTGAACAACATGGAGGCTCTGAGAGTCATTATTAGACTGAGGGCAACCAGACTAGTTTATTTTTACAAAATTATTATATTTAGATAAATATTATTGCTGAGGGGCACAAACAGGCCTTCTGACATACAGATTAAAAATACAAAATAAAATAAAAATTTCTTTTGGAAAAAAAAAAAAAAACTCAAAAAGGTCACTAGGGTCATCAAGGATAAAAAGGGAAGGGGCTCAAGCCCCCCTCTGCACGTGCCTGGATTCATGGGTAGCAGAGATTATCAGAACACCTGTTGTGGGTGGAAGGAGTCTAGCAACTACCGTAATAGCAGGTAGTGATGGCCAAATGAAGTCTCGTGAAGCAATGAAGCTTCCCAGCCCATTGCTTCACCCAAAGGTTCGTTACTCGGTGGTTCATTCATTTCTCACTAGTGACACCTGCTGTTGAAACTTTGTCACTCATACTTAAAAGAAATTAGTAAATGCAATAATGTCACAACATTTTTGTCAAACTCATGTTTAGTAACAGGAGATTCAATTAAATCCTATTTAACTAATCGTTTTTAGTTATTAAAATTATTTGTAGCCAATCCTGGTATGTGGCTGTTTTTTTGTTTTTGTCATCAACTGATTTGACAATAGACATTTGTTTTAGTGTATTCGGGGTGGAGTGCTTGTTGGGGCAGACAGTATTCTTTGAGTTTTGATTTGCCTCCTGAAAAACTAAAATTCTTCAAAAATTCTCTGTTTCTTGGATTCCTAGTTGGTTCTCTGATCTGAACCCTTATTTTTACTCATCAGGCCAGAATTTTACTCTTCCAACAGCTTTAGTCTGTTTCTGCTGTGCAAGACTGAGATATCTATGCAGAACAAAGAAATAGTGGAAATTTCAAGAAGGTGAGAATTTTGGAGGTGAAGGGTTTAATTATTTTTATTTAAGAATCTTGTGAGTGATCGTCTCAAGTATTCCCAGATGTCAGATTTTTTCTTCTTGCTGGCTCCATTTCAATCAAGTTTATTTGTGCAGCACATTTCAGCAACAATGCAGTTTCAAAGTGCTATACATAATAAAAACACACAAACATATATATATAGTCACAAAATATACCATAATCAACCACTGAGAAAACCAATAACAAACATTAAATTTTGATGAGTGCCATCATCAAAATTGTTAATATATATGAACTATCAAAGGTTCCTTTTATTTCGGCCACTGCTGAAGACAAACACTCCTCCGATGAACGATCACATGAAGCAGCCCGGCCATCACGCTTTTATTTTGAAAACCGACACGCTGCCAGTCACGTGGTTTTCAGCGAAACTACACAAACGTCGAAGCGGGGCTTCATTGACACGCCCCCTTTTTACTCGGTACAAGCCTCGAAGCCTGGCTTCAGATGGCCCATCACTAATAGCAGGGAGTAACTACCGTCAGAGCGGGGGTCGAGGGGTCGCTACGTAATTAGTCTAAAACGGGAAGTTTACGGGAAAATGCTAATACGAGAGGCCGGGACAGAAGGGTAAAATACGGTAGTTTCTCGGCCAAAACGGGAGACTTGACAGGTACGAGTCGAACAGTAGCATGTGTACTCGAATGCACCACAAGACGTAGTGCGGAAGTCACACGTCTTCAGCTGACGTAGTGCGGAAGTAAACACTCCTTAGCGGACGTGGAGTGAGGTTCTTGTCAGTTCAACGCCTGAAATTCTTTACTAGAACAGTACCTCATTTAGTCACTGCTGTGGTTCGCATAAGTTCAGAGAACTCTACTTGCTTTGAGTGAACGTGGTGTTGGTTATAAGCTCAACTGCAAAATAGATGGCGTCGGCTGAGGAGGCCAGTAGGCCGTTCGCTGGGCTGTCAGACGTCTCCATATCGGAAGAGATACCAGTGGAAGGAGATATTGCCGTCCCCGTCGGCCCATCCACAAGAGACGATGAGTTTTCCACATTGGACGAGCCGGTGAAGGAAACTATTGTGCGTGACCTCCGAGCCGTGGGTAACAAGTTCATCCATGTGCTGTATCCAAAGCGGAGCTCGGCTCTGCTGCGTGACTGGGACCTGTGGGGTCCGCTGCTGCTCTGCGTCACGTTGGCTCTATTGCTTCAAGGCGGCGCGGCCGACAGCGACGACCAGGGAGGACCGCAGTTTGCCGAGGTAACCAAGCTTTTTCAAACATTCAATCAGTCAGTTCTAATATCTGAGTTATAAATCCTCTGGAGTGTTCTTCTTGGCCGTTCCCCATATTAGGTGATGTAGAGGATGTACAGGAGCTCAGCTATGTATGAGGCTACTTTGTTGAGACTGCAACTAATTTAAGTTTGAGTTTTAGCTTCGTAATTCAGGCACGCAAAATGGCTAAGCACGCCTGAGAGAAATTATACGTCAGTACAGTTTGAAATTGTGACTCTAATGCATAATAAGTTGAACATGTTCCAAACAGAGCAGAAGTATACTACCACCATGGAAGATTTTTTCACTGTCAGTTCATTGTTAAATTATAATCACAGCAATTTACCGTAAAGTAACTTTTTCTTGGAGAGGGGTTGTGTGATCTCCAAGCTTCAGTCTGACTTCTTTAACTCGAGTGTTAATAGAATCAACTCATATTCAGATACTGAATTTTTGGAGCAGGATTTTTCACTTTGCTCAGGCATCAGCTACACACAACCACTGGAAATATTTTGATTAAAGTAGTTACTGTTTATCTCATCAAAGTTTGTGTTTTAGCAATGCTTTGTTTGGGATTTATCCACACAAATTCATCTCTGAACTCAACTTTGGTAAAATGAATAAGGTGCTGGTAGAATAACGAGACCAACCAAAGCTTCACCAGGACTGTCATTTAAATATCTTAGTGCTTATTTTCTAAAGGGAGAGTTTTTAAAAACAGCGTTCTCACTGATTCAGGTCAATTAAAAATAATTGATTATTAGTCTGATTTGGTTAAAAATAGTTTGCTTCTTCTCAACTCATCTCCCCAGTCAGGCAGTTTACAGCCAAGAACAGGAAAGTTTAAATTAAAACAGTGCTGCACCATACATTTGATAAAATACAGTAGAAACTTTTTCATGGTACTGTGTGTGTAGATTTGTGACTAGCCATTATATTGCTACTCACTATCACAGGCACTGTTGCAAACAAAAGTTTGACCATTAGTCAGCATAGGATTAAAAGAGTAAAAAATAAGAATTTACCAAAGGTGGATTCTCAAATTTTTTCCAACTACTGCTTCCCTTTTTTTTTTACAATGTAATCAAGGTACCCATGGCCATAGGAATGTTGTTTTGAATGTAATTCTGAGTTTACAAGTTTCCCAATAACTGACAACTGTACTTTTTCAAATTGTCTCTCATCCCAGGTCTTTGTCATCATTTGGTTCGGCTCCATCGTCATCACTCTTAACTCCAAGCTCCTGGGTGGCACAATCTCTTTCTTCCAGAGCCTGTGTGTACTGGGATACTGCATCATGCCTCTGACAGTGGCCCTCATTGTGTGCCGGATTGTCCTGCTCAGTGTTTCAGGGAAGGTGAGCTTTGCGGTTCGACTGGGAGTGGTGATAGCATCTTTTGGCTGGTCTACCTTTGCTTCTACAGCCTTCCTTGCTGACAGCCAACTGACCAACCGCAAGGCACTTGTGGTATATCCAGTGTTTCTCTTCTACTTTGTGATTGGGTGGATGATATTGACATTTTCACCAGGAAACTGACAGGACTGTTTTTGCTATGTTGGGAAGAGAAACCTGAATTTCCATATTTAAACATGGGCGACTACTGAGATGAGATATTCCATACTTCATGTTCCAAACGTCTTTTAGAAAAAGTCAAAACAGTGCTTCAGCTAGAGAGAAGTTCATGGATGTTTTTTTTTTCTTATTTCTGTTTACGGTCAGCATTCATTTTTTTTCCCTTCTTTTTTGTAATTAGAGGGATTAAGGAATGTTTCCCAGGATCAGTAGTCGACTTGACACAAGAATAAGTTGTTTTTATGACTGTTCAACATTATCATTAAAATACATTGATAAGTTTGGATGAAATTATGGCGTGTTTTCTGTTTCTGACTCAATGTGTTGCAACATTTTATTGTTTTTATCTAGAACCACCAGAGCTGCAATAGAATTATGGTTTGTTGCAGACAAAATGTTATTATTCCTTTTTTTTGTTTGGGTTACATTCTTCACTATCAATATAGTTTCAGATGTTAGTATTCTAAAAGCCCACTTTTAAACATGTGACCCATGAATGCAGTTTATATAGAGAAATGCACTTTAAAGCTCTAAAGACAAATCTTTAAAGCCTTAAGGCCAGGGGTCTCAAACTCCAGTACTCGAGGGCCGCTGTCCTGCAGTTTTTAGATGTGACACAGGTACAAAACACTGGAATGAAATGGCTTAATTACCTCCTCCTTGTGTAGATCAGTTCTCCAGAGCCTTGCTGTTGACCTAATTATTCTATTCAGGTGTGGTGCAGCAGAGGCACATCTAAAAGTTGCAGGACTGCAGCCCTCGAGGACTGGAGTTTGAGACACCTGCGTAAGGTGCTTTAAAGATGCACTACATGCTGAACAGCACTAAAACAGAACAGACCTTTTGAATTTTAGTCAAGTGCATCACCACCAGGTGGCTACCCACACAAAAGTAAGTTATCCTAAGTTTTATTCTATTCTCTAAATTACACTGTTATTGGTATAAAGATTAGGCTTTTTTGTTATTGTAACATTTTAAAGTTTCAGTTAAAAATGTTAATTACCGGTCTGTCATGGTGGAGAGAGCTGAGTCAAAAAGTGAAACTAGATTTACTGGTCAATCTACCCTGCTAGCCTCAACTGTGGTCATGAGCTTTGGGCCAAGACTGAATGAACGAGGCCATGGATACAAGTGGCTGAAATGAGTTTTCTCTGTAGGGTGTGTGGGCTCTCCTCTTAGAGACAGGGTGAGATATCCTGTCTCTAAGAATATCTTAGAGACAGGATACAGAAGCACACGTGTTGAGATGTAGATCAGAGATATGGGTACATGTCAGTTGCTGATCAGTAGTTTTACCCAGTGGAGTAATGGAGGAGCTGCTGCTCCTCCATGACGAAAGGTGCCAGTTGAGGTGGCTCAGGCATCTAGTTAGGATGTCTCGTGGACGCCTCCCTGGTGAGGTGTTCATGTCCCACCTGGAGAAGACCGAGAGGAACCCTGGAAAGACTACGTTTCTCGACTGGCCTTGGGCTTCCCCGGAGGAGTTGGCAAAAGTGGCTGGGGAGAGGGAAGTCTGGGTCCCCCTACTTAGGCTGCTATTCCTGCGAACCGACTCCGGACAAGCAAAAGAAAATGGGTGGATGGATTAAAAACAATAAAAATGGAGGTGATTTTTAGAAAAGGGCATATGTGAATAAAAATATAGCCAGTGGATTAAATCATTAATATCTTAATTTCACTCTTCATCCCCTTAAGACAAAAGGCCACCTTTTGTTATACCAAAACTTAAAAGAATAGATTTCTTGTACAAGATCCAGTTTTGAAAATCATTTATGAAGTTGCAATTTAAAAAAAAAAGTGTCTTCAGTATCTGCTACAAAATGCATAGTTGATATTTATATTGAATTTCTTTTGCAGAAAGTCATTACAAGGAAAAAGCCATACATAATTTTGAAATAAATTTCTTAATTATTTTGTGAGAGTGGAAAAGAAAGGTATTTGGTTCTTATTTATAGATATCATGATTCTTAAATGTTTTCTTGTCAGGGTAGAGGGGAAAAATGACAGTGTTATGAATTAAAAAATTTTGTCCCCATATTTGTACATTTTAATAGGTATTTTTTGACAAAATCAACATATTAAAAAAAATTGCCATTAAAAATACGACAAAGTTCACAGAGCACGCCGAGTTATAAAATGTAAAGAATTTAAATAATTTTTGTTTCACTTTACTGCGAATACATCAAATTTTGTTCTATTTTCAACAAGTCATAGGAAAACCCATTTGGTCAGCCAAATATATCATATAGTGACGTGTGTTTTTTAGCAGCACAAATGCCTAAACACTGATCGATCCGCCATTTTGGATGTCGAAGTTGACATGCAGAGCACATGGTCCCAATTCTCACATTTTTGCAAGCTTGTAACCTGCACACTCGAACCCTTGTTCACTTTGAGTACATACTTCATAGAGGGGCGGAGGGCACAGTGCGAGTATTGGGACAGGGGCGTATTCAACTCTCCAGGTCGGGAGACTTCCGGCAAGATGGCGATGTGGGCACACGTGTTATTCTGAGCTCCATCCGTGCAGCCCTCAACCAGTTACTTAAACTGGCCCTTTACACATCATTTCATCCCCAAGGCGGACCCGGAACATCCACGCTCTAGAGCAGGGGTCCCCAAACTTTCTCCTGTGAGGGCCACATAACTTGTCCCTTCTCTGATGGGGGGCCGGGGTCAGTTTGTAACAGAAAAAGTGTGACGATTGTAAGAGTGCTAAACATAAAAATGTATTGTTTTTCAGAAAGCACAATCAAATAACCTTTTCTGGATTCTTCAGAGAACAAAAGTCAGGAAATAACACTATTTATGAAATAAATAATAACCAAATAGCACTGGGTTCTCCACATAAAAAAAGGGTTAGGGTCAATTATATGCATGTATAAAACAGTTACTAACTAGTAGTTAATAATAAATAAAGTTCATTACTAAGGAACATTTGTTTTATTGCAAAAGTCCAACTTATCAAATAAAAATGAACATATATGAAAATACTCTGGTATTGTTCAGGGGGCCGGACCAAATGTGGAGGCGGGCCGCATCTGGCCCACGGGCCGTAGTTTGGGGACTACTGCTCTAGAGTAAGGAAGGAAAATAAGAGTTTTATAAAAGATGTCGGCCGTTAATGAGAAAGATTTTCCTAGTCTGAAGAATGCTAACGCTGCTAAGCTAAACATGCATAACTACCTGCTGCTAGCGCCGAAACACCGATGGAGATATCAAGAAATGCCTCCGGTATTAGACGGCAACTGAATGCAACTCCAACCAAACTCCCACCTGCTAAAAAACAAGCCACTGAGACTGAGGTCTCCTTAGCTGCCGTCTTAGCAGCCATTAAAAGTCTGGATATCAGGTTGATGACTTTGGAAAACAGCTAAAAGAAAATTCTGACTTGTTTGCTCGCATTACTCTCCAAGTGGAGCAGAACACCGTCGGCGTTGCTGAATGTAAATCTACGATGGAAAACCTTGAACAGAGGTTCGCTGCAATGAATAAAGAAAATGCAAATTTGAAAGAAAAACTCTTGGAGGCTGGAAGATACAAGCGTCGATGGAACCTGAAGCTGTCGGGACTCAAAGAGCCAGAAGGAGAAAACCTCAGAGAAAAGGCAGAACAACTTCTCTCAAGAGTCTTACCACAATGGGCGGATCAGATAGGAGATGTGATCGATACAATCCACCGATTAGGAAGAAAAGAAGAGGGACGGACCGTCAGGTCATCCTGCAGTTCACCAGGAGGCGCCATCGAGATACAGTCTGGAAAGTGACAAAGGATTCAGAGGTGTGCAAAGAACAGGGCCTGCGTTTTGCTCCATATTTTATTAAGGAAGACCGGCTGACAAGAGAAGAACTGTGGCCCAAGATTACCAAAGCCAGATCCCAGGGTCAGGTGACCTTTTACAGAGGTCACATGGCAGTGATCGACGGCAAGGTGATCAAAGCTTCATCTCCTTTCTGAGACTACAGATTAATCTGATGTTTACATCATCCTATTACAAGGTTAAAAAAAAATCAAGATCCACACCGTTTTTCCTTTTAGTATGGAGTTATATCTCTAAGTTGCCTGTCAGAGTAAAACTCTTTATCTGCGCTCCAGAGGTTATTTCTGTTTTCGCTCAAATGAAAAAAGGAGTAGTTTTAAGTTAAAGTTAGTGAAGGTTGTGGATGCAGGTTGATTTTTCTATGTTATAATGTAAAGGGTATTCCTAGACTTCCCAGGTTCTTGCCTTTAGTTCCTTCTGTCTTAACAAAACTTTTAATAAGGTTTGTGTCTTTTAAACTTTTCTTTTGTTTTAATTTTATGTCTTTAAAATCTAATCTCAAGTTTTTGTCGTTAAATGTAAGGGGCCTGAGAGAAAATGTCAAAAGGAAGGCGATGTTTATGTATTGTAGAAACAAGAATCCACATTGTATTCTTCTTCAAGAAACCCATTCAACGGACTCTGATGAAAGATTTTGGTCAAATCAGATCAAATTACTTATTCACATGGTACTTCAAAATCAGCAGGTGTGGCTATATTACTGAATAACTTTCCAGGGAAAATAATATATACAAAACATGACAGTGAGGCCATTGGTCTCTTTCTGTATTACATATTGAGGACTCATTGATAATCCTAGGTAATATTTATGGTTACTGTAACATTTTGAAAAATAAAGAGCTTCTTACTATGATTGAAGTAAATATCAAACAACTTAAACACAGATTTCCTACTAGGTGGGTATTGGAACATGGTTATGGACGAAGCTCTTGATAGATACCCAAACAAATGCACTAATCTTCATCTAAACCGGATTCTGTCTGATTTCTGTACCAGTTTGGGTCTTATTGACTTATGGAGAGACAAACATATTAATGGAAAACAGTTCTCTTGGTTTAAATCAGATGCTTCAAGCAGATCTAGAATAGATTTTTGGTTAGGAACAGATGATATTCTCAAACTAACATCAGACTGTAATATGTCTCCAACTCCTCTCACAGATCACTGCAGCATTAATTGGGGCCTGCCATGCAAAGCAATGGCAGGAACCTATTACTATTCTCCCAATTCTTTATTTTTCATCCGTAACCATTAATGCGGCTCATACTGCTGCGTGCACACCTACAAATGAGGTATCAAAACGTGCAGAAAATTCACAGAAAATTCACGCCATTGGAGCTATTACTTTTGGTGGGATTCGGGGTTAACATGGCGACATAATTCGCAAAAAACTACGAAAAAACCCCCATTATAAGTCAATGGGAAACATCCTACAAATACCCTATTTTTGAGGATTTTCTGTGTCGTCACAAATTCACGTAGAAATGCCATTCAAATTTCATTTTGTAGATACGTCTGTGATGTCTTCGAAAGTGAAGACGGCTCGTCGATACCAATTACGGTTCGTCCACAATTTGTCTCTAAGTGACCCAAAGTTTCTCATTTTTCCTAAAATTAGAGTGTATCTCTGACTGATTGTCCCTCTGCTAGAGTGAGAAATGAAGAGAATTTTTCACCCCAAAATAATTTTGAAATCGCCATCACGCCCACAAATATCGCACAATTGGTATCAAAATTGGTCCTGACATTGATACGCATGTCTGCTCCGGTAAAATGTTTTCGAAATTTATCTAGACCGTACGGTTTTCTGTCACGGTGCTTCAGAGCAAAGTCATGCGACAGGATTTTCTGAGGCTGTCTGAGGCTGTCTCCCATGTATTTGACTACAATTCCAGATCTGGGCACATAATGTCTTTCTCTCATCGCTGTAAATACTGTGACTGATGTAGAGATATGAATCTCGGGACTATCGCAGAAGACACATAGGCCTCTCATACGCTTCAAACGGTTTTCGAATATGTATTACGGTTCCCGAACGGGAAGGATTTTGTTTCCAATGCTTTTTTTCAGTAAAACTGGCTGGCTCAAACAGACAATTGTGTCCCCCAGCATGTATTACTCACAGCTCACACTTTGCTGAGACAATTATTTACCATAGCAACGGAACTCAAGAGGCTATTGGCTGGTGGTTAGGACTACAAATAAGCATCACTGTAGTTCTATCTATGGTGGAAGAATCAGTTGAAACAGATCAGGACTGAACTGGCCTTTAGAACTACTTGCTGCTATGGGCTGTATATAACTGATTTAACTCAGTAACTGTTACACATGGGATTAGTTTGGAACTTTAAAATGAAGCGTACTAAAAATTTCAAAATAAAAGCCTTGAATATTTTTACATGACGTAATTGCTTTTTTTGGCTTTATTTGACTTTTTCATCCAAAGCACTGTTACACATGGTATTAGTTTGGCCCTTTGAAATGAAGCACACTGAAAATTTCAAAATAAAAGCCTTGAGAATTTTTACATGAGATTATTGCTCTTTTGAGCATTATATAACTGATTTTATCCAATGACTGTTATTCATGGGATTAGGTTGGCCCTTTGAAATGAAGCTTAACAAAAATTTCAAAATAAAAGCCTTGAATATTTTTACATCATGTAATTGCTCTTTTTGGCTTTATTTGACTTTTTCATCCAAAGCACTGTTACACATGGTATTAGTTTGTCCCTTTGAAATGAAGCATACTGAAAATTTCAAATTAAAAGCTTTGACAATTTTACATCAGGTATTTGCTCTTTTGGGCATTATGTGAATTTTTTATCCAAAGCACTGATAAACATAGGATTAGTTTGGCGCTTTGAAATGATTAGGACTACAAATACGCATCACTGTAGTTCTAACTATAGTGGAACACTCAGTTGAAACAGAGGTTGACTGAACTGGCCTTTAGAACTACTTGCTGCTATGGGCTGTATATAACTGATTTAACTCAGTAACTGTTACACATGGGATTAGTTTGGAACTTTAAAATGAAGCATAATAATAATTTCAAAATAAAAGCCTTGAATATTTTTAAATCAGGTAATTGCTCTTTTGAGCATTATATAACTGATTTTATCCAATGACTGTTATACATGGGATTAGGTTGGCCCTTTGAAATGAAGCTTAACAAAAATTTCAAAATAAAAGCCTTGAATATTTTTACATGACGTAATTGCTCTTTTTGGCTTTATTTGACTTTTTCATCCAAAGCACTGTTACACATGGTATTAGTTTGGCCCTTTGAAATGAAGCATACTGAAAATTTCAAATTAAAAGCCTTGATAATTTTTACATCAGGTATTTGCTCTTTTGGGCATGACAACGCCGGGCCCAAACCGACGGGCATGCTTTGGCATGCCCCGGTTAAATTTCTTCAGAAATTTTCTAGTTGAATACTTGTAAGCCTTTCTTACGGTGGGTGCCGTACTTTATGCTTTAATATAAGGTTATGTGAGGTTTTTCCATGAATGTTAGTATCTTTTTGTGAAATATCTGAAGTTTTATATCTTTCTTTAGGATAGAAAGGCGCCACAAACCTACGATATAAACAGAAACTTTCCGTAAGTAGGAAAGAAATAAAAACACATTATAATTTGGACTATTTCTGAGTTATTATCACGGGTAATAAGTCATCTGACAGTTTTGATTGTGTCTCTGTTGTGTTTGTAGTCTGAATGGTTTAAAGAGCTGCTTTCAGTGCCGCTCCATCTTAGCCTTAACAGACATAAACATGCAGGAAAAAATAAATCGATTTTCAATCAGTGTTTTGCACCAAACAGTTAATAATAATAAACAAGTTTTCACTGAGGCTCTGTAAGAGCCATATGAATGAAATAAGTAATTATTGATATGGCAGGAGCAGGAGGCTTTGACACTTAGGTGTGTCGACGTGGGAGTGACGTCACCAGGTATGAATGGGAAGGATACTGGCTTTGTGTGTTTTAGGAAGCGGTGAGCGGGGTGGTCAGTCCTTGCAAAGTTTGGAGCATGATCATCAAAATGGAATAAATCGATAATTGTGACAGAACAAAGAAGAGGTTTGGAGTTGATTGATACACGAACAGATGAGATTCCCCGAGTTAACCCAGTGCGGTCCTTTACCATCATTAGTTTGTCGTGTTTTTAATAATAAAAACTTGTTAATAGTAAAAACTGTTTGGTGCAAAACACCGTAAGAAAGGCTTACAGTATTCAATTATGCTGCATAACTGACCAGTACAGTACTGCGAGGTAACGCAAAAGGTTTTGCGAGGGAACGCAAAAGAAAAAAATTCCCCATGTCCCCTACAGGGCTCTGTAACGTACTACGGGACACAGAAGCAGGCTGCGCATTTTTGGTTTGCTTGGTTCGTTCAGTGCGGGTGGATAATATTTGGATAAGTTTTGATTTTTATCTCCTGAATAAGAGGAGGACAGGTGACTGCATTCTGTTTCTATTTTTCCTTCTATGCAGGTTGGGTAAGTTTCGATTTTTATTTCTTAAATACAAAGACCCAAATAGACAGAGGGTATTTTGTTTGAAATTGAGCATCAACAAAGTGTAAAATGCGTTTTGTTACATGCAGAAATAAAATTTTGTGTTCTCTGCAGCAGTTCATTGATTTCATAAACGCAACATGGTATCAATTTTTGTACATAGCATATAGTTTTTATATATATGACGTCAAAATGGGTTGTGGCTCCAAGTGCTTTCTTTTTATTGGGAGGCGGTCCCAAATGGGTCTTTGAATAGAAAAGGTTGCCGACCCCTGGTCTAGACCAAGTCAAAGACTTTGTCCCTCAAATCTCTGATGATTTCAAGGAAAACTGCGACAAAGATATTAATATCGAAGAACTAGACAGCGCCACCATGTGCTTGAAGCTGGATAAATCTCCTGGCTCTGATGGCCTTACTGCCAATTTCTATAGACACTTCTGGGATGTTCTCAGAGAATTTATGTTCCAGGTTTTTAAAGAGATCTTGTGTGATAATTCACTTCCACACACCATGAAACAGGAAGTTATCACCCTGAAACCCAAACCAGGAAGAGACAACAAGGTTCTTGACAATTACCGTCCGATCACCTTCTAAACTGTGATTATAAACTATTGACGTATATCTATACAAATAGATTAAAGACTGGTCTTAAAGACGTTATTTCTGAAACACAGACAGGTTTTATGTCCTATACAAGATAACATCAGGTTGGTGCAGGATTTACTCCAGTACAGTGACCTGATTGAGGATAAAGGCTTCATCCTTTTCCTAGATTTCTACAAAGCCTTTGATATGTTGGAACATCAGTTTCTTTTCAAAGTTTTACACATGTTTGGATTTGGACCAAACTTCTGCAGAATAATAAAAAGCTTTTATAACAAGTTCATTTGCTTTGCCACATGGTGCGTCTCCACGTTTCTCCATTAATAGGGGAGTAAAACAGGGCTGCAATATTTCCCCGTTTCTCTTCATCTTAGCTGTTGAAATGATGAGTATTTTCATAAAAAACTCAAACAGACCCAAATTGAAAGTTTTAGATGACAAATTATAATCAGTCAACTAGCTGATGACACCACAGTTTTTTTTTGAAGAGTCTAGACCAAACCCCTAAAGTACTTGAGATAATTAATACTTTCTCCAAAGCATCAGGATTGACCTTTAACCTGCAGAAATGTGAACTGATGGCGATTCATGGCTCTGATCTGATGGAAGCTTATAGTGTCCCATTAAATCCTCAGTTAAATATCTTGGAATTGTAATTACTAAAGATGCTAAACTCAGTGAAACTGTTAACATAGAGAATAAAATACAGAATTGCAAATCTCAGTTAAACAGATGGCTCCAAAGAGATCTGACCCTGTTTGGGAGAACCTATTTAACCAAAATGGAGTCGCTGCCCCGGTGCATATACCCAGCTTAATCTATGGCCATACCTAATAAATATATTAAAGCTATAAATCAGCTGAACTTTAATTTTATTTGGAAAAATCGAGTCCACTACTTAAAGAAAGCAAACATGGTTAAAGACTTTAAAGATGGAGGTTTACAAGCTGTTGACTTTGAGTGTTTAAATGCGGTCTTAAAGGTAAATTGGTTGAAATCTTTTCTAATGAATAGAAATAGTTTCTGGTTTTGTCTCCCCAAAGGTTTGTTTAAAAAAATTGGATGCATGGATTTTGTTCTTAGATGTGACTTTGATGTCAACAGACTTCCTGTTAAGTGATCTGCCTTTACAAGCAGGTTTTGTTGTGTTGGAAACTAATGTACACACACAACTTCACTCCTCACCAAACTCCATCTGGAACAACAGATCTGTGTTACACAGGAATAAGTCTCTGTGTTTGGATCACTGGGTGGAAAAAGGTATTTGGTCCATAAGACATTTTCTTAATGACAATAGAGATAGGTTGTCTTATGACGAATATTGCTTATTGTATAATTTGGACTGCTCACGTACTCAATTTAACACAGTAATGAACTCTGACCCCTCTGCAGTCAAATATCTGGTTCAAAATATAAATATTCAATCAGCTAATCTTCAGTTACCAGCTCTTCAATTGTTTGGATTTAACCTTTTGGACAAATGTAATTCTAACAAACGGATGCGTCAGCATCTAACTAACTTTATATTTCCTGTCCGACCAAATAAAAACTCCATTTTAAATTTGTTTTCTGATTCAAAGGTTAATAAGTGGAGAACCGCTGACCTTAAATCTCCTCTAAGTCCTAAAGCTAAAGAAGTTCATTTTAAAATTCTCAATAACATTTTTCCATCCAGGGAATTATTAAGACAAAGATTCAACTTTGATACCAACAGCTGGACCTTTTGTGACAACAACATTGAAACAACAGATCGTCTCTTTTTCTATTGTGTGCGAACTGGAACTTTTTGGAGGAACTTTCAGGACTGGATCTCATCAAAACTTTCCTCCATCGTCCCTTAAAAAGAGAGGATCTAATATTTGGAAAAACCCACAGAGACAGAAGAACCTCATTCTTCACAACCTGCTGATCCTCACCAAATTCTTCATCCACTCCTGTAAATGGGGAAATAGAAATCCTAACTTTTCAGCTTTTAAAAACCTTTCAATGGACAATCACTACAGAACCTTAAAACTGATGAAAAACAAGCATGGAATAAATACAGCTTTTGGACGCCTATAATGGTGTGAATTTATTTGAAAACTAAAGCCCCTTTGTCTCTGTTTTTTCGGTTTGTTTTTTTCATTATGCTATCCCTCTGTTTGATGTCTGATAAATTTTATTTATTTATAATTTTATTTTACCTGTTTTTATTTTTTTATTGTCATAATTATATGTGTGCCTTAAGCCTGTAAGACTTGTTTTCTTCATGTATGTACATGCAACGTGATATTGTACACTTGTTCAAAATGTTTAATTAAAAAAAACAACAAAAAGAAAACTCTCCAGGTCGGCCCCTATAGGCTGTTTGCCGCCGGACGGTTCTTAGTGTAACGCTCAAAGAAATCGACCGTCTTCCGGTGTAAACACAAGGCTGCAGTTAGAATAAATTCGCCGAAAACTTTAAAATAGCGATCCATTAAAAAGCCTAAATTATTAACAGTATATTTACGCACTAGGTTTGTTGACTGTTGTTCTATACGCTGAGTGCATGAAGTAATGGAAGGACCACCGCAGCTACCACCTGAACTTTGGGTTTATGTGTTTAGCTATCTTAGCACAGAGGAAAAACACACGGTTCGCTCCTGCTGCAGGCACTTAAAGAAGCTTATCGACCACCCATCCCTATGGAAGGACTACACTGTGGTGATGTCCGAACTTCGCCGCTACACTTACGGCTTCTGGCACACATTGAATTATCGCAAGCTCACCCGGGTGGCTGTGCGACACCTGCGGCGAAAAGAGTGGCGACGTTTGGTAAAGTTCCTCCCGTCGCTCACTGCCATAGTATTTGTAGATGGCGGGCGACAATATAAAGAGAAATACATGGACAACCTTGCCCGATTTCCCAACCTACGGGACCTCGGGGTACGGAACGCTACCTGGGATGAAGCGTTGCTTGGCCACAGCCTAACGGAGCACCTTCAGGAGCGCCTCACACACCTGAGCGTGTGCAACGTGCGGCTGCCCAACACTGTGGAGTTCATCAAAACTGTGTCCCAGCTGGTCAACCTGCGCTTCCTCCTTTTCCACCAGCAGAGTGAGGGTTACGGGCTGGACACGGTGAGGCCTGTTCCCCGCAACGACTTCCACGCCATGTTGCTGAAGCTGAAGAAGCTGATCCACCTTTCCTGGGGGATGAAGGGGGAGCCACCAGAACCGCTTCCTGACGACTACTTGAGTCCACCGAATCCAGAACAGCCAGGTATACCTTCTCCTTATGCCTGCCGTCATAGCTTCACAAGTGACAGTCCGAATTATACACTGTACGTTCAGTCCCATTTAAATAGCGTAAATATACGTAAATATATAATTTGGAGAACAAGCAACATACACAAACGTTGCCTTCCTTTGGGACAGTCGGTCATATTTTCCCTGTATTTTCGTCACAATGTAGTTCTCAGGACACATGTTCAAAACTACTATATGTAGCTTCATATTTAGCAAACCAGAAGTCCTGCTAAACATAAAACTACATCATGGCCACTGTTGTATTAATTTTCACCAGATGGACAATAACAGCTAAGTAGCAGTTTTATAGATAGTTTATGTATTTTCCAGCTGGAAAATCTATTACTTTGCTTGAGTTATTTCAGTTAATAAAAATTAGAACTCCTAAACCTCTCATGTAATCCAGTGTTAAAGCCATAATCTACACTTCTGGATCTGCTTCTTAATGTTTTCCTTTCTGCTGCAGGAATGTCTTCGTACGGCGGCCCGGCGCTGACCAGTCTGGAGCTTGTGGACTATCCAGAGACTATCCTCCCTGAAAATGCTCTGAGGAGTCTGACCTCACTTCGGTCTCTTGCTGTCCGCTACAGGTACATCAGAGAAGGGATTGAGTGTCGACTCAGGTCCTGGCTGACCCCTCTGCGACAGTTGGAGTCACTCACCATCATCGGTGAGTTCTGCTGCCTTTCAGCATGTTTTACATTCTGTAGTTTGTTTATGCTGATATTTATGTATGGTTGGATAGTACACAAGTACACAATATTAAAATGTTCTCCAAATACATTTTAATATAAAATATTTAAGATTTTAATATCACATTTTTGTAGCTTGCTGGTCTGGATCATTAGGATGTGAGTTAGCATAGCAGAGAACAAAGCAAATTCTCATCAGAGAAGTTTCAAACAGCATCAGTCATTCTTCCACTAAAAGTGGGGCATAATGATATTTAGAAACATGTGATTAGATTAATGCTGCAGTTGATTAGTGTCATGATGATGCTGATTACATTGAACCTAAACTGACTCCTTTGTTTTTATTCTTCATCAATACTGTTTGAGTTTTACCTTCTTGCTCAGTGAGAGTAAACATCAGCAGAGGTCTAGCTGGGTGGTCCAACCCTCAGTGTAACAGAGCTCAGCTGAGCCAACAGCGTCTCCAGTGATTGTAGTATAAAAACAGCTGGAAGGTCCATTCACTGCTTCATCTGTGTTCCTGGCTGCCATTATATCAGAAAGACTAAAGAACACACAGGTTTTGTCGGGTCATTTCACACAAAGAGAGCCAAGCTTCCATCATGCTGTATAAATCCCACCACCCAGGTAAACATTTCATGTTGATGCAGTGGACCTGTGACAGTCCAGATCTCAGCCTTGCTAAAACACATTTGTTGTTTCCTAAAAGCTGTCACTCAGAACAGCTGCAGCCACAACAAGGAGCATGAGGAGTTTGAAGCCTCAAATAGAGAAACAGTGGAGAGTCCAGGCCTCTCTGCTAGTAGGTGAACTGGAAGCTGCACCCTTCAGACATCAGAGGCCTCTGCCTAGAAGAGTGCAGCTCAAGCTTGAAGTGGAAACAGCCAAAGTGAATCAGGCGAAAGGGAAGTTCTTTAGAATCATGTGCTGATATCATTTTTGGTTAGATACACAAAAACCCTGGGCTTATCCAAAATCTGGTACTTTCTTATAGGTTCCATTAACAGATCTCCTTGAAAGTTCTGTTGATGGGAGATTTTAGAATTTGATGTTTTCATTGAATTGAGAGGAAATGTTCTAATATTTCTTAAGGTGGGAACTCCCTTGCTACTTATACAACCACCATCCCACCCAGTGTGACCAGGCTGACACTGCGAGTAGCTATAACGCTGAAAGACATGGACTCCATTGCTCCTAAAGTTCCAGGACTGGAGCACCTGGACATTGAGCAGAACCGTTCTAGTGGAAGCCTCTGCAGACGGATCCCCATGCTATTTCCTCATCTCAAGACTCTTAGGATACGGTGAGTAGCAACATTTGGACACTTGTTACTTGTTTACTGGAATGTAGACTTCACTAATGTGCAGATTATATTTAAAGATAAAATCATTAATATGTTGACTATGGCTACATTAAACCTTATAGTTTTATTCACAAGATGGGGGAAAAAATGTAAGAAATTATAAAATCATATTTTCAAGATCTGTGAAAACACAGACATTGTGTTGTCTGTTGAACACAATTAAAGGAATCTAAAAAATTAACATTATATGTTGAAAAAGACAAATGGAAGACTTATAAAATTGAGTTTGTGAGCTTTCCATCATGTTACACACTGTGTTCCAAATTATGCAAATTGGATCCAAGTGTCATAAAGATTACATTTTTTGTTGTGATATTAAATTTATAGATGGTATTGTGTGTCAGGGCTCTTTGAATCACTATAATTAATTTCAGAGAGCTGGTTGATTAGTTTGTCTGGTGAGCTCAATTAAAGGAAATCTACTTAAGAAGGATGTTCCACATTATTAAGCAGGCCACAGGTTTCAAGCAATATGGGAAAGAGAAAGGATCTCTGCTGAGGAAAATCATCAGATAGTGTATTCATACAAATATGTAATGTATGAAAACATTAGATATTTAACGAAAACTGAAGCGTTATCATACTGTGAAGAGATTTGTGGCTGATTCAGAACAAAGATGGGTTGGACAGATAAAGGCAGAATGAGGAAGGGTTCTGTTAGACAAATTGATCGGATTAAGAGAGCAGCTGTTAAAATGTCCTTACAAAGCAGCAAACAGTTATTTGAAGCTGCTGGTGCCTCTAGAACGTCAAGGTGGAGGATCCTCCAGAGGCTTGTGGTGCATGAACCTACTATTGGGCCTCTGACCAGAGCTCACAAGCAGAAACGGTCACAGTGGGCCCAACCGTACATGAAGATTCATTTTCAAACAGACTTGTTCACTGATGACTGCTGTGCAACCCTGGATGGTCCAGATGGACGAAGTAGTGGACTGGTGGTGGATGGTCACCACATCCCAACATGGCTGTGACGTCAGCAAGGAGGTGGTGGAGTCATGCTTTGGGCTGAAATCATGGGAAGAGAGAGAGAGAGAGAGAGAGAGAGAGAGAGAGAGAGAGAGAGAGAGAGAGAGCTGGTCGGCCACTTCAGAGTCCCTGAAGGGACCTGCAAAGAAATTCAAGCAGAAACTCTCCACAAACTCACAAGTTCAATGGATGCAAAAATTGTGCAGGTGATATCAAAGAAGGGGTCCAATGTTAACATGGAAGTCGGTCTGTTGAGATGTTTTTGATTGAAATAGCTTTTGATTTTAGTACGTGTGACCGCAAAGAATGACCGTTTACAGTTCTTTATAGTTCTTTTACAGTTCTTTTATAAAATGTTTAGAAAATCTGCTGTGCATAATAATTTGGAACAGTGCATTTTGAGTTTTTTATTTTTGAAAAAAATTCTGTTCTCATGGGAGCTTTGTTCAGTAAAATTAGATTTTTACTGTAATAGTTCATGACTTGAAAACTATACTGACCATCATTTGCATTGAACATTTAAGAAAACCTGAGAAAATGTCACTTGCATAATAATTTGGAACACTGTGTAATGTTTTCCCCCATCAAAAACATACCTGAGGAGTTGCTTTGATTCTTTCATGCATGTTTGAGAAATCCTTGAATCTCCCTTGGCAATCATTCTGGGTGCTAAATGCTTGCTTTCATAAAAATGTGCTTATTTCCACTAGGCTCATTCTCTGAGCTTTCACCTCATTCACTCATTCCAGACTAGCAGCAGCAGCAATTAGCAGATGCCTCATGGAACTAGGAGTCTGCTGAGCTAATCATACAAACTACTTCTCATTTCAGCGTCCCTAAGATGGTTGTAATTGTAAATGGCATATTGACAAACATTATTATCCCACGCTAAAGGTGGAGGGTCAGAAAGAGGAGCTTCTTAAAGAGACAGAGCCCCAATTTGAAGGCATCAAATTGCGAAGTCAAATTTCTTTAATGTCTTTTTTAATATAGCATTTTACAGCAACTGAAGATAACAGTTACTTGCTATAAAATGGCATTATGTTCTTGGAAATACACAATACTGCCCCTTTAAGAATTTTGTAGTGCAACAGAAAGCTTTAACATAACTTTTCCTCAAATGAATATTTCCATTACAATTTTCTTAATAACTGTGACATTTGATGACATCCGTCCATCCATTATCATACATCCCTAGTCGAGTCCCCAGAGGTGCTGTATCTCCAGCAGCGGGCAAGAGGTGGGGTCGCCCTGGACAGGTCGCCCTGGACAGGTCGCCCTGGACAGGTCGCCCTGGACAGGTCGCCAGACCATCACATCTTGATGATGACATAGAAAAATCTAAATCTTCCTGTGATGAAAACAACCATGCAGATCGCTATCAAAGCAACAATACCAACAGAGCAACAATCATCAAGGGGTAAACTCAGTAGCCCCAATGATCCAGTATCTGCCTTAATCAGTATCCCATGTCATTGTGGATGACCTATGACCTTTCAATGCTGTGAATTGTGCTTTGACCCACAATTCAGTGCCTCTCACTGTTTTAGATGTGATCTGAACAATCCCTAAAAAATGAACAGCTCTGTTTATTTTCTTCAACCTTTAACATGTTTCCCATCTCATCTGCAGATTTTTCCGCCGGGAGCCAGAGAAAGATCTCCTTAGTCTCCACAAACTGCGACACCTGGTGCAGCTGGAGCTCCTGGTTGAGCGCTCCTTCATTCTGAGGGATTACCTGAACGGCCACCCGTGGCCCAGCCCCTGTGTGCAGGAGCTCATCAATGAGCTTCGGGATCTGTCAGAGAACAGGATCACTGTTATCACCACAATGCGCCAGAGAAACCTTTTAAGAGAGTGTGACTGTTTGTGGGAGGGGGACTGATCTGCTTTATATAGGGCAAGACAAGAAGCACACGGTTCATAAAGTGCAATACTCAAGGACAGAGTCAAAAAAAAAGTTCAGAGGTGAAAGCTGCAGTGGTTGCCAGTTTTTCTAAAATAAAACATTTGGATTCTGTATGTACGCATTTCTTAATAAATTGACATTCATATCAGTGGCTGAGGATTCATAGTGACCATTTAGCTGATTAAATACCGGCTCTAACAGATTTCTGTGATTGTCAGAAAAGTCAAGTGGCAAGACGGTTCTGGGACTCAAACTCTAAAATCCACAACTTTCCCACATGAAACAATGCAGCTGTCTACCTGTGTGTTGCAGAATTCTTGTGTATAAAAAGCTGGGATAAGTTTTCTTAAATGTTCACAGGTTACATTATTAGAGTACACATTTACCCATGAAGACTCATTTGATACAAAACGAGAAGCACAACTTAAATTATGCAGAGGTGGGAACTCTAGTCACATGACTTGGACTTGAATCAGACTTGAGTCTATTAATATTAAGACTTTAGAAATGACTTGAAAAAATGTTCAGACTTGGATTTGAACCTGTTTACTTGAAAAGACTTGATATTTTACCCAAAATATAAAGTGTAAAACACATATTTATAAAGTAGACCCATTAATTCCATTACACTCAGTCATAACATGTTTTTCTGAGACACATGAGCTCCAAGATGCTGCTGCTGTGCAGAACTTCAATCATGGCAGCAAACCAGCAAAAGGCAAAGAACTTCACACAGTTCTAGCTGATTAATGCTTTTGGATGTAGGTAGTGTTAGCTACATGATGACCAGCTGATGCTATTATATCACTTTAAGCTTGTTAAGAATAAGCTGCTAGTATTGTTTATCTATGTTCAAAAGTGGGTAGTACTGTTTACATTTACTTGAGTAACTTTTTGGGAGAAAAAGGTATTAAGAGGACTTTTGCTGCACTGTGCTTTTTTCTTTTACTTGAGTTTTTAAGTAAAAGCTTTACTTTTCTTTTACTTATTATTGCTACTCTTACTTGAGTAGATTGATTTTGCTTTTTTTAAAAAAAAAAAAAAACTTCAGAAAATATTACATTTCTGCAACATATGAGCTAATGCTTATGCAAATTTGAGCATAACTCAACATTTTATACATGTCACTGTTTATATCCTTGTTTATTTTGCAATAAACATAGTACTCCTATTTGAAAAGTTACATAAAGATTTGTTTATGCATTTATATTAAAGCAAATGCTTGTTTAGTCTACCCCCCCCTCCCCCCTCTTCTGGAGCCAGGGGTCCAGATCAGAAAGCAGGTTATGGACCTGAACTCAGGGAAGAGAATTTCTCTGCCCCATCATAATGGGGCAGAGAAACCCCATTATGGATGGATTTGAAGACATCAGGCAATTATATTGACAATAGATTGTTTACTGTAGTCAGCGCATTAAGTCTACTGGGTTTTTTATACTTTGTATAAAAACGCTGCACGTTTTATCAAGATTTGAAATAAATATGGATTTTAAAAACAAACGGCTTATTTACATTTAACATAAAATCGCAACATTGTTAAAAGAAAGGGGGGAGAAAAGACTCAAAAAGACTTGAATTTCCAAGTTTCAGACTCGGGACTTGAGGATAAAGACTTGAGACTTGCAAAATCCTGACTTGGTCCCACCTCTGGTATTTTGTAAAATCCAACCTCTGAGTCGTGTTATCTTGCTATTCCCTAATCAAAAACAAACCTGGAGTGTTTCTGTGATTCTTTAAAGCATGTTTAAGGAATGCTTGAATCCCCCATGGCAGTACTGTCGGTGCCTCGCCTGCTGTCACACCGCACATCTTCTCTCTGCACTGCAGTTTTCAGCTCCGCCTCCACTCAGCACCTCAGACTGGCGGCAGCAGCGATTAGCCTGGACTTATGGAGTGAAAATAGTGTCAAAAAGATTTGTGCGTGCGTAAAAAGATTTGTGCGTGTTAGTTACGCACGCACAAATCCTGTTACGCACGCACAAATCTTTTTATGCACGCACAAATCTTTTTACACACGCACAAATCCTGTTACGCACGCACAAATCTTTTTATGCACGCACAAATCTTTTTACACACGCACAAATCTTTTTACACACGCACAAATCTTTTTACGCACGCACAAATCTTTTTACACACGCACAAATCCTGTTACGCACGCACAAATCTTTTTACGCACGCACAAATCTTTTTACGCACGCACAAATCTTTTTACACACGCACAAATCCTGTTACGCACGCACAAATCTTTTTACGCACGCACAAATCTTTTTATGCACGCACAAATCTTTTTGACACTATTTTCACTCCATATGGACTTGGCTTTCTATCATCGGAGCAACTTCTCAGCCCAACGCCCTAGGAATGTTTTAAACGGCATATGGAGAAACGTGATGACGTGCTGAAGGCGGAGCTTATTAAAGAGATATACACCCAGTTTCAAAGCACTAAATAATTTTTAAAAAGTAATTTCTTTTTGGTGTTTATAGCATTGTATTATAGCTGAAGGTAATTTGGTTACTAGAATAAAATGGCACTATGTGTATTTTATTCAAATACATAAGTACATAATATTCCCCCTTTAAAAACTGGACACATTTTATTTTTCATTACTTTCAGATTTGATGTTTTATGAATACATCTAATTGTTCTTTGTAACTAGGGAAACCTGGAAAATCAGTGCTGCATCAAAACCCTTTTTCCTCCCACTGTAAGATGGATATTAGAGATTGTACAACCTTCAATGTATCTTCAGCTTTTAAGAGAAGTTTTACATTTCATGGAGTAAAATTACATTTATTTTCACTTTTTTTTATTCCACTCTATTCTCATTCAGATACTTAATAGACTACCCGCAGCCATTCCTGGCATCTATACCAGCAGCTTTATTAATCAAGAATGGATTTTATTTCAAGTTGGTTAATAAAAGCAACATGAGCCATGTATTTGTGTTTTTGTAGGTGTAAATAACTATAAATTCAGAATGCATTTTCATTTTTACAACAAATTTTGAACATTGTGATTTTCTCTAAATAGTAAAGTATGAGCATGAAAAACAATATACATTTATCCTTAGGATTTCTCTTAGCTCAAACATTCTCTCTACCTCACTTGATGTTAGGAACTTCTCATCGTATTTTAGACCTCTGAAAACATTTTTTTGTGTCGATCCATGTGCAAAACAATGAGGTAGACATTGGACATGCCAGAAATTTGAGAGCAACTATGCTTCTTACAACAAACACAGCCTTCATACGGTGCAGCTTAACCAAACATAACAGAACACTACAAGGACGCACAGAAGCTTTGAAGATAGGATCACATTTGATATGGAATCTAATAATGTTCTTTCTGAAAGTCCTCTGTAGTGCTCAGCAAAGTAAGTTCTATTGTTTTGACTGTAGATTTAATGAAAAGCCTCCCTAAGACATTTCCTTGAGGACACGGTTGAAGATGTAGGAAGGTCTCATGTGTTCCAGGTGAGCCTCAGAACTCCAGGAGCAACGATAGCGGCTCCAAAGATCTGATGCTGATCTCTTGTTTCTGCCCATAGACTCCATGCTCCACCTTCATGCCCTCCTTTGTGCACTTGGCAGATTCTGACATGAGCTGTCTGCAGGCTCCAACTAGGCTTGAGAAAAGCTGAGCCCCTAGCCAAGGCTCACATCTGTCTTTGTACTGCATTCTTCTATTAACCAGTGGCTCACCAACCAGGGAGTCTTGGGGAACCAGTAAAACACTCCCAGGAAGGTCGAGAACTGACACAGTGTGTCTGTCTTTTCGAAAAACTTTAGTGGACATGAACTTGTTGGCTGTTGAGAAAAATATGGAAATGAGTACATTTAAACAGCAAGTTAAAGTAAATTGAGACATTTTTAGTGGTACATTAATAAGTTGGTATATTAATTAATTCTGTTATAAACTTGACGTTTTTAACATTTAATCAATTGAAATGTACTTTTATATCAATAAGAGGAAACGAATGGACTCGCTTAATGAGGAAAAAAGTCTGGATGAAACCTGGACTTGTTTAAGGCAACTGTCAACATTTCTAAGTTTCAATGGTTACACTTGAGGCAAGATGACTGTCAGTGACAAGCAAAAATTATATATAATATTCTTTATACAGATCTACAAAGAATGTTAATTTAAATAAAATCTAAAGACAATTCTTTAAGTCAAAAAGTAACAATAGATGTATCTCATTCCCATGAAAAAAAGGTGAATTTGAAAGATATCTCACCCATCTCATGTGTGACCTCCTCTGTAGCTCCTTGAAAGAAGCACACATATACAACCAACCCCTGTTCGATCTAAAGAGAGACACAATGATCATTTCTGATAATAAAAAATAGTGCATCTTCTAAAACTGAAACAGGAAGGAAAGCAATTAAAAACAAGTTTGTTATCCAAAGAAACTTACTAATTGGGATATAACAGAGTTGGCAATATTTAAGCTAACAACAGGTTACTGAGCAGGAAAACTGCAGGTCAGAGGTGAGGCATGGAGTAGAAGATGCTCTCCGAAGAACTGGGACTTCAGGAGTTTCTACAACACTGGAACAAAACCTGAAGAGTGTATGGATTGTGTTGAGCTTAGTGTAGGCACTGCTACTCAACCGGAGTGACCAAGTTTGTAACATAAGCTTCTGTGAGGCACCTTGTAAGCTAACAAGCTAAATTCTCTGCAGGCAGCTATGGACATCTGGGTGATGTGTGCTCTAAGCTCAGATGTGCCACCGGTCTCCAGGGAGTCAAGGTGGGAGACCTAGACATGAATACGTATCATTGAACGCTGGGTCCTACATTACATTGGCACCATCTTGAATGTGGCAGTAGAGTGATTGAAGCTCCATAATTCATGTGCTGCATGGACTTGTTTCAACCGTTTTAAAGTGCAAACGGGATCCATTGACATTATCTTTCAATGTAATGAAGCAAGAATGAGAGAGAAAAAAAATGTAATTTTATGAGCAGAATTTCTTGACTTAGGGGCCAGAAACTAGCTTTTAAACAACCAAGAAATATTTCTTATGTAACTAAGTTGGCCTGAAGTAACTGTTATTTTCTTAGCTTAGCTAACTTTATTCCATACTGTCTAATAAGAGAGAGCACTGTTAGAAGGGAAATGCATTAAAGACCAGAGGATTCTGGGAGGACAGGTCAGACCATAGACATATACATAAAGAATAGACGCCTCATGGACCGCTCTTGCCTATTGTCACTGACGTGACGTTGTGCCGCCATCTTGGAGTGGTCGACCGCTCCCCTCATATGTAAATGTGCTGATACTGCAATGAAGTATCAGCACATTTATAACGAGCTAAATACACACACACTATTTTCCTGAAAATAATAATAATAACATTAATAATAATAATAATGCATTTTATTTGACAGCACCTTTCAAAACACCAAAGGACACTTTACAAGATTAAAAACACAAATTAAACAGTTTTGTGTCTTGTGGCACAAAATAACTAGACAGTTAAAGTGAGAAGGTTAACTTGAACAGATGAGTTTTGAGTTGTGCTTTGAAGGTCAGAACAGAGTCAATATTACGGTTGTCAGGGGGAAGAGCGTTCCAGAGTTGGAGAGCAGAGTAAGAGAAGGTTCTTTTCCCCATGTTGATGAGACAGACAAGAGGCACTGAGGTGGATGGAAGAGGAAGAACGAAGGGAACGTGAGCAGGTGGTGATGTGCAGAAGATCAGACAGAAAAGGAGAGGCCAGGTTGTGAACTGCCTTGAATGTAAACAACAGGATTTTAAATTGAATTCTGAAAAAAACAGGAAGCCAATGAAGTTGTTGTAAAATTGGAGTGATGTGGTGAAATTGAGCCATTTTGGCAATGATGTGAGCAGCAGAGTTTTGAACCAGTTGAAGTTTACAGATTGATTTATGAGGCAGAACAACCAGGAGGGAATTAATTTGAGAAATTGGACCAAAAAGAAAGCAGAGTCCAGTGAGAGGGATGGATGAAGTCAGTTAATATTACGGAGATAGAAGTGTGCAGACTGGATAATATTATTAATATGAGAGTGAAAAGAGAGAGTACTGTTAAGAATGACACCCAGACCTTTAACCTGAGGGGTTGGAGAGACCAGAAAACTGTCAATTGTGAGGGAAAAGTTGTTGACTTTAGATAGAGTAGATATTATTTAATGTTAATAATGTTATTTATATAACATTTATGATGTTATTTAATATTTAATGTTTAACTGTGGCTTGAATTCAGAGTTTCCAGGTCATTTGACAAACTGTCTGTGGCCCTTAGAACCAAAAAGAACCATTTTAATTTCATCAGTCCACAAAATACACTGCCTGGCCAAAAAAAAAGTCGCCACCAAAAAATGGTCACACTCTCTAATATTTTGTTGGACCGCCTTTAGCTTTGATTACAGCCCGCATTCGCTGTGGCATTGTTTCAATAAGCTTCTGCAGTGTCACAAGATTTATTTCCATCCAGTGTTGCATTAATCTTTCACCAAGATCTTGTATTGATGATGGGAGAGTCTGACCACTGTGCAAAGCCTTCTCCAGCACATCCCAAAGATTCTCAATGGGGTTAAGGTCTGGACTCTGTGGTGGCCAATCCATGTGTGAAAAAGATGTCTCATGCTCCCTGAACCACTCTTTCACAATGTGAGCACGATGAATCCTGGCATTGTCATCTTGGAATATGCCCGTTCCATTTGGGAAGACAAAATCCATTGATGGAATAACCTGGTCATTCAGTATATTCAGGTAGTCAGCTGACCTCATTCTTTGGGCACACAATGTTGCTGAACCTAGACCTGACCAACTGCAGCAACCCCAGATCATAGCACTGCCCCCACAGGCTTGTACAGTAGGCACTAGGCATGATGGGTGCATCACTTCACCTGCCTCTCTTCTTACCCTGATGCGCCCATCACTCTGGAACAGGGTAAATCTGGACTCATCAGACCACATGACCCTCTTCCATTCCTCCAGAGTCCAATCTTTATGCTCCCTAGCAAACTGAAGCCTTTTTTCCTGGTTAGCCTTACTGATTAGAGGTTTTCTTACGGCTACACAGCTGTTCAATCCCAACCCCTTGAGTTCCCTTCGCATTGTGCGTGTGGAAATGCTTTTGCGTTCACAATTAAACATACTCCTGAGTTCTGCAGTTGTTTTTCTTCGATTTGATTTGACCAAACGTTTAAGTAATCGCCGATCACGATCATTCAGGATTTTTTTCCGACCACATTTCTTCCTGGAAGACGATGGTTCCCTACCATCCTTCCAGTTTTTAATGATGCGTTGGACAGTTCTTAACCCAATTCTAGTAGTTTCTGCAATCTCCTTAGATGTTTTCTCTGCTTGATGCATGCCAATGATTTGACCTTCTTAAACAGACTAACGTCTTTTCCACGACCACAGGATGTGTCTTTTGCCATGGTTGTTTAAGAAATGAGGAGTTACTCATTGCATCAGCTGGGGTTAAATAACTTGTTGCCAGCTGAAAGATAATCGCCTATGCAGTACTTATCCAATAGGAGGCTTCTACCTTTTTGCTTAGTTAAATCCAGGTGGCAACTTTTTTTTTGGCCAGGCAGTGTATTACACCATTTCTTTTGAGGCCAGTCAATATGTTCTTTGGGAAATTGTAGCCGCTTCAGTACATGTCTTTTTTTAACAATGAGACTTTGTGGGGGCTTCAGATTAATGTCTGATTGTCGCAGAACTCACAGCCACTCGCAGATCTTCTTTGATCCTCCTGGAGCTGATCATTGGCTGAGCCTTTGCCATTTTGGTTACAGACTGAGCCATTTGAAAAGCTGTTTTTCTTTTTCTTCCTCGACTTTCTGGTTTTGGCTGCCATTTTAAAGCATTTGATACCATTTTAGCTGAACAGCCTATTATTTTCTACACTTCTTTATAGGTTTTCCCCTCTTTTTTAATTTTTTGACCAAAGAACATTCTTCTTCTGAACAGTGTCTTGAACAATCCATGTTACTCCGTTTCTCAAGAACAAATCCACATTAAGCAGCGTCAGTTGCTTTGATGTTTACATAAGTATCTGTTGTTTTCACATAATCACATTTTTGAACACATCCCTTTTAGTAAATGGCTCAGTTTCACAGAATCAGCAGAATGCACATCATGCCTGTTGGGTCTGTAGGTTTTCTAAACATTTACTAAACCTTCTAAAAACTTACTGTAGTGTAAAAGTTGAAATTCCATCAAAAACAGTGATTTATCTGGCTAGTGATGTGGGACTATTATTTTTAACACAACTGTGTTAAAAGAAAAAAAAAGAAGAATATATACAGTACATATATATATATATATATATATATATATATATATATATATATATATATATACACACACACACACGTGGGCGTGTGTGTATGTAATTTATTTAGTAATATCAATACATATTTATACATATACAAAATATTACAAATATGTTACAGAGAAACAAAGGTGATTAAATAATTATAATAATATTTATAATACCGAATAATATAGCTCTGTACATTTATATGCACATGTACGTATATATACATAGTATATATAGTTTTTTCATGTTTTCTGGCCGAGGAGTTCTGATGTGATGTGTTTGGGTATTAAGGCAGTTTATGTAATAAAATAATTCAGTCTGTTGCATTTCTTTCACATATTATCTATGCTGTCTATTGCAGAATTGACATGTTATACAAAAAACTTTTTCCTGAAAAAAAGAAAGAGAAATATGTAGCTAATGTTTGACAAAGACGTATTTATCAAAGTTTATTGACTTTACAATAAAATACCTCGAAATTAAGTTTTTGTCTACATATACTGAAATGGTTAATATACATAAAACTATGGAGTTGTGTATGTTCATGAATACATCCCTGTAAAGGTGTGTGTGTGTGTGTGTGTTCATCAATGCCAATATAAAAACAGTGTATCAAATGTAAACATATGTTAAGCATATTTGAAGCCATTACAGAATCACTCACTCACCTGGACCCAATCAGCATCAGCACCATCTACCGCTGGTCTGACCTTAACTTTGGCCTGGCTGCACTGCTGGATAATGGTCCGGGCCTGAAGACTTTTTGATTTCTGATGTACAGGTGGACTGTTGATACACACAAATGCAAAGGAAAGCTGAGTAAAAATGACTTAACATTAAAAAATTGCAAAAATACAGCAAAAGAGTAGTTTTGTGTCCTACCCATCCACTTTGGGAGGTAGTTGAGCTCCCTGTGCCACTGCAGAGTTGGCGATGGTGAAAACAGGCCAGGGTTTGGAGCTTGGGGCCACAACTGGCTCTAGACCACAGCTGGAACTCCCTTGAAGGAAACTGTCTCCCTGTATACCTCTCTTCCTCTTTGCAGAGCACTGGTGTAGCCGCTGGCTCTGGGAATCTCTGGATTTTTTGGTCTTTTGTCCATGACTGTTTTTTTGAGTTTGTTCAGAAGTAGGATGTGGCTCTACGAGGGATGGGCCAGCTGTACTCTGCTCTTTGATGAAATGATGCACATTAATACTGTTTTCAGAGCTAATTGTTCCTTTGGGATCTTTAGGTTCAGCTGGCTCCTTTGACAGACTCTGGTTACTGGATTGAACGTCACAGCTCCTGAATGTGTCAGAATGTACAGTGGTCATCATTTTGTTGGGCCACATCCTGGCAACAAGGGTCGAGTTGGGAATCCTGGGTTGGAGAATGATAGATGCTTTGTTTTGAAGTTGACAAGGGGTTTTCAGATGGATAAGTATGGGAATTCTTGGCTGCGGATTGGGGGGAAGTATACTGGAGGACACAGGGAATGGCGGTGTCTCCACAGACTGGATTAGGAGGCAAAACAAAAGTATCAGCTCCATGATTAAGTTTGCTCTAATGACAGGTTTTAAAACCTAATAAAATCAGATGTTTATTACCAGTTAGGACAAGAACATGGAATAGATTACCAGCTCAAACTACTGTATGTATTAGAACCTGCTAAACCTGATTATAGACAGAATATCCAGCAAGAGAATGTTGTTAGCTCGACTCATTACCGTTTGAAACTTACAATGACAAGCATCACAATGCCATACCATATGCACCAAAAAATACTGTTTAATAAGACTCTGACACTGAACCATTTATGAGAATAAACGTCACTGATAAACACTTTAATTTGTTTAATTCTGGCTCCACAAAACAGATTTTATGTAAAATCGACTTTTCTTTAACCCTATATACTTTTATAATGTTATTCCTTTGTAAAAAAAAAAAAAAAACATAGTTAGAGTGTTGATTTCAGTCTTTCATGCATGTTTGACAAATTCTTCAAGCTCCTGTGGCAACCATTTGGGGTGCCTAAATGCTTGCTCTCACAAAGCTTCACTTATTTCCACAAAGCTCCTCCTTGAAGCTGCAGTTTACAAGTTAGTGAGGTTCTGTCTCACAGAGCCCCTCCCCTTCCCCACTCAGTTCCACCAGGTGTTTGCTAACTGGGGCAGGCTGCGAGTGCTGAGCTCATTATACACCTGGTTTATGTTACTGGCAGACATTACTGACAATACTTAAACCACTATATTATATATATATAGCCCTTTCATGAATAGTGGTCACTACTGTGGACAGCTATCTAAAAGCCATTTTCTTGTGCTTCTTGTGGATTTTTATGTTATAAATTCACACAGACCACTGAAGTGGAAACTAATGCATCATAAAATACTCTATCTAATAGTGTATTAGATAGTGTATTCTGTAGTGACCAGGCCATCAGCTGCAAATGCAAGAAATAATTTTTTGTTAAATCCAATATGGCCGCCAGACAAACAAGCACGCCAACTGACCCGGTCCCCCCTTCTACTGTAGACGACTTTGCAGGTAAAAAAAAAATATTGTGACATCAGATAACCCTAAAGAACAATACTACTGATGTATTTTACAAATAACAACTGTGTATTTGGAGAAAATTACAATTGATCACCTGATTTAAATTGACACTGTTATATAAGTATGGAAAAAAGGATCATAAGGATCACAAAGGATCATAATTCATGCATTAAGGCAGTGGTCCCCAAACTACGGCCCGCGGGCCAGATGCGGCCCGCCTCCACATTTGGTCCGGCCCCCTGAACAATACCAGAGTATTTTCATATATGTGCATTTTTATTTGATAAGTCGGACTTTTGCAATAAAATAAATGTTCCTTAGTAATGAACTTTATTTATTATTAACTACTAGTTAGTAACTATTTTATACATGCATATAATTGACCCTAACCCTTTTTTTATGTGGAGAACCCTGTGTTATTTGGTTATTATTTATTTCATAAATAGTGTTATTTCCTGACTTTTGTTCTCTGAAGAATCCAGAAAAGGTTATTTGATTGTGCTTTCTGAAAAACAATACATTTTTATGTTTAGCACTCTTACAATCGTCACACTTTTTCTGTTACAAACTGACCCCGGCCCCCCATCAGAGAAGGGACAAGTTATGTGGCCCTCACAGGAGAAAGTTTGGGGACCCCTGCATTAAGGGGTTAAATATATATATATATAATATCACTTTTGTTGCCAGCAGTTTAGACATTAATGGCTGTATATCGAGTTATTTTGAGGGAAGAATAAATTGACACTGTTATATAAGCTGCACACAGATTACTTTTCATTGTCAAAGTGTCATTTTGTCAGTGTTGTCCTATGAAAAGATATTCATAAATATCTGCAGAAATGTGAGGGGTGACTCACTTTTGTGATACACTATATATACAGTATATATATATTATATACTGTATACGTATATATACAGTATATAAATATATATATATATATATATATATCGCCCATTTCGAGAGATAGAGATGGGCGAGAGGTACAGTTACAAGTACCTAGGTATACCACAAGCAAATGGCAACCTCGATGAGGTCACAAGGAAAGGAGCCACAGCTAAATACCTCCAACGAATAAGGCAAGTCCTGAGAAGTCAGCTCAATGGCAAGAACAAAATCCGTGCGAAAAACAGCTATGCCCTGCCTGTAATCAGATACCCTGCTGGAATAATTAGCTGGCCAAAGGAGGAGATAAAAGCCACAGATATTAAGTCTAGAAAACTACTAACAATGCATGGAGGGTTTCATCCCAAATCCAGCACCCTGAGACTGTACACGAGCCGCAAGGAAGGAGGCAGAGGACTAGTGAGTATGAGAACCACAGTCCAGGACGAAACAACGAAGATCCATAAATACATCAGGGACAAAGCCTCAACAGACAATGTGCTCAGTGAATATCTCAGACAACAGGGAACGGAGGTTGAGGTGCCAGAGGTACCATCATGGGAGGACAAGCCCCTACATGGGATGTACCACCAGCAAATAACCCAAGTGGCTGATATCAGTAAATCCTACCAATGGCTGGAAAAAGCTGGACTCAAGGACAGCACAGAGGCCCTCATCCTGGCTGCCCAGGAACAGGCCCTAAACACCAGAGCAATAGAGGCCCAGATATACCACACCAGACAAGACCCAAGGTGTAGGTTGTGCAAGGAGGCCCCTGAGACAGTCCAGCACATAACAGCAGGGTGCAAGATACTGGCAGGGAAAGCGTACATGGAACAACATAACCAAGTTGCAGGCAAAGTGTACTGAAACATCTGTGCAGAATATGGACTGGAAACCCCGAGATCAAAGTGGGAAACACCCCCAAAGGTGGCGGAGAACGCCAGAGCTAAGATCCTGTGGGACTTCCAGATCCAGACAGACAAAATGGTAATGGCGAACCAACCAGACATTGTCGTAGTGGATAAACAACAGAGGAAAGCCGTTGTGGTAGATGTAGCAATACCAAGCGACTGCAACATCAGGAAAAAGGAGCACGAGAAACTAGAGAAATACCAGGGCCTCCGGGAGGAACTGGAGAGGGCCTGGAAGGTGAAGACCACAGTGGTGCCTGTGGTCATCGGGGCCCTCGGGGCAGTCACCCCCAAACTGGACCAATGGCTACAACAGATCCCAGGAACAACATCAGACATCTCAGTCCAAAAATGTGCAGTCCTTGGCACAGCCAAGATACTGCGCAGAACCCTCAATCTCCCAGGCCTCTGGTAGAGGACCTGAGCTCAGAGGATAAGAACCACCCGCGGTGGGTGAGAAGGGAATTTATATATATATATCCATCCATCCATCCATCCATCTTCTTCCGCTTATCCGAGGTCGGGTCGCGGGGGTAGCAGCTTCAGAAGGGAGGCCCAGACTTCCCTCTCCCCAGCCACTTCGTCTAGCTCCTCCGGGGGAATCCCGAGGCGTTCCCAGGCCAGCCGAGAGACATAGTCCCTCCAGCGTGTCCTGGGTCTTCCCCGGGGCCTCCTCCCGGTGGGACGTGCCCGGAACACCTCACCAGGGAGGCGTCCAGGAGGCATCCTGACCAGATGCCCGAGCCACCTCAACTGGCTCCTCTCGATGTGAAGGAGCAGCGGCTCTACTCTGAGTCCCTCCCGGATGACTGAGCTTCTCACCCTATCTCTAAGGGAGAGCCCAGCCACCCTACGGAGAAAACCCATTTCGGCCGCTTGTATCCGCGATCTCGTTCTTTCGGTCATGACCCAAAGCTCATGACCATAGATGAGGGTGGGAACGTAGATCGACCGGTAAATCGAGAGCTTCGCTTTTTGGCTCAGCTCTCTCTTCACCACGACGGACCGGTACAGCGCCCGCTTGACAGCAGACGCTGCGCCAATCCGCCTGTCGATCTCCCGCTCCCTTCTTCCCCCATTCGTGAACAAGATCCCGAGATACTTAAACTCCTCCACTTGGGGCAGGACACCCCCCCTGACCCGGAGAAGGCACTCTACCCTTTTCCGGCTCAAGACCATGGCCTCGGATTTGGAGGCACTGATCCCCATCCCGGCCGCTTCACACTCGGCTGCGAACCGCTCCAGCGAGAGCTGCAGATCACGATCTGATGAAGCCAAAAGGACCACATCGTCTGCGAAAAGCAGAGATGAGATCCTAAGGCCACCAAATCGGACCCCCTCAACACCTTGGCTGCGCCTAGAAATTCTGTCCATGAAAGTGATGAACAGAATCGGTGACAAAGGGCAGCCCTGGCGGAGTCCAACTCTCACCGGAAACGAGCCCGACTTACTGCCGGCAATGCGGACCAGACTCTGACACCGGTCATACAGGGACCTGACAGCCCGTATCAAAGGGCCCGGTACCCCATACTCCCGGAGAACCCCCCACAGGGCTCCCCGAGGGACACGGTCGAACGCCTTCTCCAAGTCCACAAAACACATGTAGACTGGTTGGGCGAACTCCCATGCACCCTCCAGGACCCTGCCGAGGGTGTATATATATATATATATATATATATATATATATATATATACTGTAGGGTCCATCTTTAGTGTGAAAGCTGCACACTCTTTTACACATGAAGCTCAAGAGCGGGAGAAGCAGCAAAGAATCCTGTGAACTTGTACAATGTAGTTTTCCTGGAATCCTGGAATAAACCAACACAGAACTGCATTTTGGACAGTTGTTTGAAACTGTGTAAACCAGAAGCCTATACTGTATCAAGTGACTATCTGAGTACATTAACTTTTAGTTTGATCATCTTGAATTATTTGATTGTCATAGTCAAATGACAATCAAATAACACCTTTATTTTGTTTTCTTTTCATCGTCGTAGCCATTCAGAGACCACCGCCCTGCTGTAGAATTTGTTGCTTGTTTTACTTTATCAAGGTGAATGAAGAAACCCACCATTGTCTCCACAGACTCCAGCGTATGCTCCTCCTCTACAACCCCATCTACACAGCCTCTTTCATTATCATCATCACCACCATCATATTCATCACCATCATCGTCATCGTCGTCATCATCATCATCATCATCATCACCACTGCAATTATGGGAAAAAAAGACAGTCAGATAACAGACACAAAACCAAAGTTCAGAGAAATATAATTATAATAATTATTTCATGTTTACTTTTTTTCCACTTAAGTCAATGAAATCACTTTAGTTTTCATGCATTATTGCTTAGTTTTAACATTCATGTGTGTTACATTTTTTGTACTTCTGCTAAGTTCAACTCGTCTGGAAATTATGTTAAACATAAATATTTTGACATTAAGTTCTTTAGTGACATGAAGCTGTTTGTGTTACATACTGTATGACTGCATGCAATAGAAACAGTGTTACATACAGTCATGTGTACTGAACAGAAATATAATCTCTGTTATGATCTCCAGCACAAGATCACCACATCCGGCTCGTCCATCTATGGGATCGGCTAAGACCAGTGACACACACAGCTGATGAGACTATTGGTCAGCACTACAGACACATCCGTAACCGCCTACGAGAAGCCAACCTGGACAAAATCAAATTCCTCAACCTGACCCCTATCACGTTCAAAGGACTGTCAATCCACTACAAATGACCATACCACGATGTTATCAATGCCGATATGAAGATCAGCAATTACTGGAAATATATTTTGAGTTTCTGTGTATATTGTGTAACTCAAATATTCATAAAACTCTTATATTTGTCATGGGGTATTTATATTTTTGTTTAGTGTATGTAGCATGGCTACATACATGACAAGGTCATCTAGTTAATTTTTAAGGTGTGCCAGCCTGGTATCATTCCTGACAAGTAGGTTTTTATAGAGTTAGCTTTATGTAATCGGTCACACAAGGGCAATAAACTACCTCAAAGTGGTAGAGCATTTGGTCAAATGAATGACAAAAATATATTATTTTCCTTTCACAAAAGACCATCCAGTTTTGCATTTTAAACGTTCATAAACAAAGACAAATCCCTTTCCCACAAAAAAATATCTGTTATTCTTCCCCAAAGTTCATAGGCAGCCAATGGCTCCCGTACAAAATTCTGTCCCATAATGAGAGAGGTAACGTGATGCAAGTGTCTCACAAAGAGGCAGAACCAGGTGTCTGGATTTTTTTTCTTTTATCGTCTACAGAGAAACTTTTGACTCAGTAGCGTCACAGGCCTACAAGACCTCCGATTCAACATGTCAGAGCTGCTGGAACACAGGAGCAAATGTACTTTTATTTTGTGTGAATTTTTATCAATCCCAATAGGAAGTTAACTATCCAGGGGAACAGAGGATATTTAAGGTTGCACTCTTTTTTGTCTGCACACAGGGACTGGGAAAGAGTACCACACCAATAGAAAACCTCCTCATCCATTTCCAGAAAGGGAGAGGGAATAAAAAAATTATAGCAAAGTTATATATGTATTTCTATCAATAAAACTTAACAAACTCACTTGGACAAAACAAAGATGGGAGGCAGAGACGGCCAAAATAATTTCTGAAGAAACATGGGAGGGAGTCTGGACTGAGGCCCGTAGAGTCACAAACTCAAATACATGGCGGGAATATAAATGAAAAATTATTAGCAGACATTTCAGGACCCCAGATGTAGTTGCCAAGATGGATCCTAAAGTACCAAGCTTGTTTTGGAGAAACTGCGGCTCAGCGGTCCCCAATCATACACACATTTTTTGGTCGTGCCCCAAACTACAAAACTTTTGGGATGAGGTGTACAGGGCTATAAACCATATCTTCCCGGAAGTTATACCAAAATATGTTACAGTTGCGTTACTTGGTATTATACCAGATGGTTTGCAAGGACAGGCCAAAGTATATCTGTTAAATGTCCTTTTTACAGCAGCCCTGAAATGCATTACAATCAGGTGGATGCAGTTGGAACCACCTTCCTATGACTTATGGATTCAAAAAGTAAGCAAATTGTATAAAATGGAAAAGATAACCTACTCATTAAGACTTCAAAAACACACATTTAGCCTGCGCTGGGGGCCAGCAGAAGCTGTGTTGATGTAAATAAGTCCAACAAGTTTGTCTTTTGGCATATGGTTCCTGCCCAAAGTGTATTCTTATTTAAGGGTTGTATGGTGATGAGGCCACAGATGTGATGCTGAGGTCGTAAGATGTCATGCTAAGATGTTTAATTTATTGAAAACTTCATATTGCCAACACTTGTGTTATGTACTACTGATGTATAGCCGTATAATTGCTCTGTAAAAATAATAAAAGCGTAAGTTCTAAAAAAAAAAAAAAAAAAATCAAAATCCTGCTAAAGCTACCGACGCCAAGTTGTGTTGGCCAGGAAACTACCATTTTTTTCTGTAAATATCCAATATTATGCTCCCCCCTGTCCCCGGTCTTACGTTAGTTTCCCCCGCTGGAGTGACATGAAATGCACAAATCCCCTCGTTCAGAGTCTTGCCAACTTCTGATTGGTTCAATTGGAGAAATGTTAATGACATTTACCATTCAAATCTTTGCTTTAAGTGGCACTTGTAATCCCAGTAGAGCACAGAGCATAAATTCATACTCCAGAACAATTTCAAAACCCTTAAATCACAGGTGACAAACTCCAGTCCTCAAGGTCCACTGTCCTGCAACCTTTAGATGTGTCTCTGCTGCACCACCTGAATAGAACAATTAGGTCATTAGCAAGGCTCTGGATAACTGATCTACACAAGGAGGAGGTAATGAAGCCATTTCATTCCAGTGTTTTGTACCTGTGGCACATCTAAAAACTGCAGGACAGCGGCCCTTGAGGACTGTAGTTTGAGACCCCTGCCTTAGATATTTGATTATGTACAACCAATGCAGACTAGGAAGTTGTGAAATGATATGCATCCAGCCTACTGCAAATGAATAGCTCATAATTTAGGTGCAATCATTTCATTTTATTATTTATATGCAATTTGTGGGACCACAGTGGTCTTTCTTTTTCAGTGAGAGAAAAAGTTGTATGTGGGACTGGGCTGGAAGTGCCAAAACAAAAATGCTTAGCCGGCTTTGAAGCCCGGCTTCAAATTACTCTATTAATTTTGCACAGCAAAAAGTTGCATATATTTATTGATCTGATGGTATGATGTTGATCCTCCTTTCAGCTTGTTGAAATATTAACTGAAAGAAAATAAAATGCAATTGAATATGTCATTATAATCATTTAAAAAATTAGGGGTAAGAATAGATTATGATGAGAATTTTTTGACGACGCGTTAAAATGACACATCGAGAAAGTCCAACACAAAATAAATGCTTCTCTGACTAAGAGATCAGGGCCCTCAAAGCATGTGTATGCACAAAACATGTGCAGCACCATGTTTTTGCACAAGTTGGCATGTTTGAAAATTAAAGTGCCATGAAAGTTTGCGTAAATATATGCAACCTTTTTACCTGCCGTGAAAATGTGTGGCAGCATCATTAAGACCAAGGAGCATCGAACCTAATGTTTTTTCATGATTTTAATCTTTTATTGTTTAAACTTAAACATTAAAACTGAATTGCATTTATCCTCAGACAACACGCCACACACACAAAATAAAGAAAATATAAATGATAGAATGGGAAAACCTCACTCAAATGTAAATAGTGCATTTCCTCAGTTTTTGTCCCATAAAGATGTAACTGCGGTCTGTGCACCGAAGCGCATGAAGTGCATGTTATCTGTGGGACATTTTCAGTCTCTCTGAAAAAGAAAACGGGGTTAATTCCAAACCAGCAGGTTAATTTCAAACCTTGATTATGTTAAGAGGATCAAGGTGTGTAAATAATCACACGTATATAAGAAGCTGCGCAAAGGTGAGCTGCATAATTTATGCGTTATTTTTTGTGAGGTGACATTATGTGCCCTCAAAAGGGCCCTTTAAATAAAATATATAATTATTATTAGAACTATTTATACTACAACAAGCAAGCACTGTTGTCATGGTTACTGGGACACGTGATGGCAGTTTACCAGGTATTTATGGGTGACGTTTGCACGGTTTTATACATCTGAGGTTTTGTACGCAGCACCCGTCAAATTTTAGTATGAAAGCTGCACACTCTTTTATACATGTGTCCCCAGGGCCCATGCAGGCGATTGTTCAGAGTGTGATCGAACGCTCAGTCCAAATCCTTCAATTAGCAATGTCTTCAGCAGTGCCAAGCATTCCACAATTACGCAGCACACCTTTGCACAGCTACCTATATAAGTGTGATTGTCTTTTCCACCTTAAAAATAATCAAACCTGACATGTTTGGAGATAATCTGCTGACCCAACCCCATTTTCTTTTTCAGTGAGAATGAAAGTGTCCCACAGATAACATGCATTTCATGAGCTTCAGCGCACAGACAGTTACATTGTTATGTGACAAGAACTGAAGACATTTACCACTTACATTCGAGTGAGGATTTCCCACTTTTATTTCTATTCTATTAATTTTGTGCGATATGTTATTGTGTCAGAATAAATGAGGTTCAGTTTCATTGTTTAAGTTTACGCACACTTTACACGAGGCCCCTGGAACACAACTCGTCTCTAACCCTCTCCCAGCAGACAATGCACCAATTAACAGTTGACTCCAAACCAGCCCTGTCTGGCTGGTTCGATTGGAACCATAGCTCTTGGGGTTCCAGGTAGCAGGCTGGGACCAGACTAGAAGTGCTAATGCAAAAAACTCTCAGCCCAGATCCATATGCAGCGCAAAAGGGACTAACAAACACAAAGGGTAAAACAGGCTTGGGTTTAATTTAATGACTTCTGTGTATACGACTGTAAGCTGACAAAATGGTGGAGGCGATTCTTGCTATGTGCCACTCTGGAGAGAAACTGACATCTTTACAAACAGGAAAGAAACCAGTTTGAACAGCGGACCAATCAGGGCAATCCATGGAGAGATTGGCCGTGATCAGGGCTCATCTTAAAATGAGAGAGAATAGTAGGGGCCAAAGGAGAAAGGTAAATAATGCAGTCAGTTTTGTACAAGAAGCAGGTTGTCACAGTATGGAGAGTGTTTTAAAGTTTGATTGACTAATAAAGGATAAAGACGACTATTAGTTTGACCAAGTCTTAGCTTACCATTTGTGTTAATTTGCATATTATCGGTTGTGTCTTGATATTCCACATAATGTCATCACCAAGCTAAATACATTTAACTGTTTCTCTGCAATGACAAAGTTTTGGAAACGTGTAACATTTCACCAACGGAAGTGATCAGAAATCAGCAAGACTCTGAACGTTACTTGATTTTTGCACACACACTCCCCTCAGTGGGAGAATAATTCTGCAGCAGTGGTTCAGCTGCACCAGGTGCACTCCAAAGCCTCTTATGTTTTGTAATGTAGTAATGTTATTGTGTTATTGCGAGACTGTTACTGTGATTGTGAGATTAGCCAGACCAAGAACAATACAAGACATCATACATGGCGGCTAAAACAGCATTGGAACATGTGTTAATAAATAAGCATAAAGTGAATTAAAGGACTGTTTATTTATGCAACACAACATTTGGACGTTTGTTAATAACCCAGAGAAAAGTAAGAACAACTGTGAGAGAGCTATCTCTGATAACAATCAGTAAGAAGCTGCAGAGGGACCTGCACCAGGACCCAGTTCCATGTAGCTGGTCCTGCCAGTTCCACTGAATTTTGGGGCATCTGATTTATTCATGGAGTATAAAGTGTGGAAAGACCCTTACAGTTTCTTCAAAGTTGCAAGTGGAACTATTCATGCATAGGATTTGGTGAGGGGAACCACTCTACTGCACTGTATAGGAACACCAATGCAGAGAATTTTTGCAAATTTACTGGGAGACAAAGATACAGTTGCTCAGGCTGTTGCTGCGCAAGATGCATACTTTACTCCTTGGAGTCATGTAGTCCTAGTCAACACACGTTCAGACAGAGAGCTCAGTGCCCTGAAGCATCCACTGAAGAGTCAGTGGATGCTTTCATGAATGCGTCAAGAAAACGGCCGAAATCACGTGACTTGGGCACGCTGGAGAACGATATAATTCAAGATCAGATAGTGGAGACATGTGTATGAAAAAGCGAGAGGAGAGAGATTCAGCCTAGAGCAAGCCCATGTTAAAGATGAGGAATCGACACAGATACAGCGGATGAATGTGAAGTCGAGACAGCAACGTGCCTCTTTTGTCAAAAAACAGAACAGTATGCCCATGTGTTCTAAGAAGAAAAAGAAATACTAAACAGAGAACTGTGTTATCCAGAGATTGTTACTGTGATTGCGAGTTTTGCCAGACCAGGAATGAGACGACAACAGACATGGCAGCTAGAACAGCTCTGGAACATGTGTTAATAATGAAGCATAAAGTGAACTAATGGCTAACCCAAAATTCGGGCCAGGCTGCAGATTTAAATTCTGGCAAATAGTCTTTTTCAGGGTGTGCTGTGGTGGCGTAAGGGTTAGCGCGACCCATATTTGGAGGCCTCGAGTCCTCGACGCGGCCGTCGCGGGTTCGACTCCCGGACCCGACGATATTTGCCGCATGTCTTCCCCCCTCTCCTTCCCCGTTTCCTGTCAGCCTACTGTCACATAAGGGACACTAGAGCCCACAAAAGACCCCCTGGAGGGGTGAAAAAAAAAAAAAGTCTTTTTCAGATCAAGTGCCAGTATTTGAATTTAGGTACTTGCAGATGCCTTTTTAAACCACCTTGTTCTAAATACAATTAACTTGTTTTCAAAAGTTATTGTGTGTCTTATGAGTACTAATTTGTTAATTACCGATATTGGTGAGTACCTAAACTGAAGTACTCAGACTTGGTCTGAAAAAAACTGGTATCGAGACACCCCTAATCATAATGCATCTTATGAGATGCTTAAATGTTTACTACTGTATTTTGTGTTTTACTCTGTTTTACTGTAAAGCACCCTGTACATGAATAATGTAGTAAAAATGAAGTTTTCTAGGCTTGTCAGAGGTGCCAGTAAGTGTCGGGAGTGTTATACTCCTGCCTTCAACAATAATATAATAGCTGGAACCAGATCACCTGGGTGAGGCATGTTGTGCAGAAGTCAGAGACTGCATCTCAGATCTATCTGCCTCTGCTCTATGACAGGGCTTTTTTTTCATCTTCAGGCTGCACCGAGAACAGTTGTTGATCCACTGAACCACATCAGGCTTCATTGTTTGCCAGTAATACCTGTCAAACATCAAACTGTGAACAATGATTGCATGATAACTACAAGTAATTTCTGACATGTAAGGAAAAATAAACATGTAAAAACCTTTCGTTGAGCAGTCTGAGACACTTGTTGACATTGAGGTGGTTAAGTTCGTTGTGAAAGTCCAAAAGAGCCGTTTCAACCTGCTGCCTACTCCTCAGAACCAAGCGCATCTGGTCTCCTGTCACAATGTGCAGCTTGTCATCTGTCAACAGGTCAAATCATCAGTGTTGTAGCAGAGAAGCTAAAATACTGGTGTCAATTATTTGTTGCTTGTATTAATCTAGGTGGATTTTATTTGTCCCGACTCTTAAGGATGTTTTAATAATTTTAAACTTAATGCACCATGTAAGAGACCTTGTGTATGTACACCATAGATGTCAAAATGAAGCTCACAGGTAAGATTTGAATCCGAAGATGATTTCTACATGAGCCAGTCTACATGACCTGGCTCCTGGTACACAGCACATGACACAATCCACTAATCACTAATGCCAACAAGGGGGAGAAAGAGTGAGTTGGTGTGACATGTGAGGTGGAGAAATGGCCCTCAAGCCCTTTTTGCACTGCACAGCCGGACTCAGGCTAGACTGGCTTCAAAGCCGGCTGAGCATTTTTGTTTTGGCACTTCCAGCCCAGTCCCACAAATAAATATATGCAACTTTTTCCTGCACTGAAAAAAAATCCACACTGTGGTCCCACAAATTGCATATAAGTAATAACATGAAATGATTGCATCTAAATTATGAGCTATTTATTTGCAGTAGGCTGGATGTATATTATCTTACAACTTCCTTGTCTGCATTGGTTGTACATAATCAAATATTTAAGGATTTTGAAATTGATCTGGAGGACATGGTGTTCATTATGGACAATCCATGACAAGCACAGGAGTCCAACAACACAACACCACTCGGGTTCAGATCAGGGAGGCCGCCCCTCCCAACCACATCCCTCTAGGTCTAGCCACGTGAGCGGTGAAGGCCCCCAGCAGACCAAGGGAATCCCCAAGAGGGGCACTCTGCAATATCCTCCTCCAAGTCTCCAGAAAGGATGGGCAATCTGAAGTTGTTTGGTGCGTAAGCACAAACAACAGTCAGAACCTGCACCCCCACTTGTAGTCAGAGGGAGGCTACTATCTTGTTCACCGGGGTAAACCCCAATGTACAGGCACCAAAATGGGGGGCAAGAAAGTATGCCCACTCCTGCCCTGAGCCTCTGACCATGAGCAACTCCAGAGTCGAAGAGTGTCCAACCCCCTCTCAAGGAGACCATGGGGTTAGCATCCCCGGATGGGCATGGCATTTAACCCATGCCCATCCGGGTTAAAGCCCTGGATGGGGATGGGCTAAAGCCCCGCCATCAGGCACTCACCAATGTCCCCCACCTCCAAGCCTGACTATAGGAGGGGACCCAGGTGAGGGAACACTGTCTCATATGATCATCTTCATCATAAGGGGTCCTGCAATTTTCCATCACTCTTAGTGTCTTCCACATCTTTATGTTTACCTGATATGATTTCCTGATCTATACTTAAGTAAGAAAATTATACTGCGTAGAACAGCATCCAGTTTGGAGTGTGTCAGTTCCATTTTAGATAACTATGGCAAGTTACAGCTCTATCAAACCTACTAGATTAAAGATGCATCACTAAAAGAGGTGCCTTAACCATCTAAAGTGGTGTGCTGAATTATGTGTCCCTGTCGCAATAGTCCATCTGGTGTAAAAGTTGTCAAACAAAATTGATCCCAGAACTTGACTAACCTATGATAGTGTATCTTTTGCAGAATCTCCTGAAAGTGTTCTTCTCTACATAGGTTAGTCCAGGAGGGTAAATGCGTCTGCTGATGTAGAGCTCCACTGCATTATATTTTGCAAAAAAGGCCTGTTCACACAGAACATTATTATTGAAATTTTATCACATAATACAATCTGTAGCAAAAGTTTCTCCACTTGGCTACATACCTCCTCCCCTGCTGGTGGTGAGGTCAAACCATCTGCCTGAGGTGATGGAAGAAGAACTGTTACAGGCTGGGTGCTCAAATGAAAGAAATGATTGGCATCTGTGCCTCTGTGTGTCTCACCTTTGAGTCGTTGTGGATGTTTAGCGTGGGCATGGCATCTGGAAGAAGGGTGTTTTTTTCCCCACTACTGTCGTAGCACTTCTTTGTGAAATGGGCAGAACAAATGGAGGACCAGAGCCGAGGATGCCAGTTCCCCCGGCCGCAAGCCTTCAGCCACTGAGACAGCAGGGGCAGATTATGGAGAGGAAACCTGGATGTTCAGGAGAAAAGAAAACATTTGTCTGTTTACATTTTAGTTGTATTGGTCACATCGACAGCTGTGGTAGAAGAGTCAGAGTCATTTCAAGTGAATCGTCATCCCTGAAAAATCAATACATTCAATAAATTTCAAGGATTAAATTATCGCTGGTTAAACATTTGGTTTTATACAATGGCTTTGGACATTTCTTTAGAAAATGTTAAAGGCTTTGGTCTATTTGCAAGTAATTAAGGACACCAAGTCAAAAATACACAAAACCCAGACTTTGTTCCATCTTGTCAGGACCCTGTATTTAAAATCTTGGATAAGTCTGGGACTGCTGATGTCCCAGACACCAGTGTCATCAATAAATTATACAAACACTTCAATCAGTAGAAATAAAGATTCCACTCCAGAGTTGGAGGAGAATGCTGAGATCAATCCAGGTTCAACTCTACTCTACTAATGACTCAAAGCAACGACCAGGTAAGTATTTTGCAAAGACTTCAATCGGTAGGAATAAAGATTCAGTGGTCAGAGGTCAATATTGATTTAAATATTCTAGAAATTAAACAACTCTTGTTCAAAACAACAGAGAGGTCGGATGCACCACACCCTGGGACTCTCTGGAGCTAAGCCAACAGAGAAGTTTCACATTTTGAATCTGATGAGATGACTAACAGAGGAAGAACCCCTCACTTATACAAATCAGCATGGCCAGCTTTGAGCCATAATATCCCCCTGTTATCAACAACTGCTCCACATTCAACCTCAACACTTGCTGCACCAAAGAAAATAAGCAACCAACTGAAACCAAAATAATCCCCCTTAACCAGCCTGAGCCATAACACATTCTTATTGCATGGGAATTCCACTGAAAAACCTCACCTTCAAACATCAACAAGAGGTATGAGGCCAGATCAACACATTCACCCCCCAAAGTGAACACCAAGAAAACAGAAGACATACCAAAAGAGCTTACTGTCGATGATGAGGCAATAAATGGAATCAGTCATTGTAATAATAAGAGCACAAAAGTACTCTCCTTCCCTAATGACACAGTGTCTCATATAACAGAAAAAATACTCTCTCTTTAACCACTGATCAGCTGAATATTGTTCATATTGGAGCAAATGATCTGGCCAAACAAAAGTCAGAAATTCTGAAATTCTGGTAGCACTGTTGCCTTGCAGCAAGAAGGATTTGAATCCCAGCCCACTGTCCAAAAGCATGACTGTCAGTTTGAATGACCTCAAGTTGAGTGTGTGTGTATGATTGCGTGTTCTGTCTGTGTGTTGCACTGCAATGAACTGGTGACCTTGACCATTGGACATAGGCACCAGCACCCCCCACGATCCCGCTAGGGATAAGCGTGTAGACTAAAATGAAGTTGTTTATCAGTGGACCAATACCGCCAGCACAATGTGGAGATAAAGATATAGCAGACTGCTCACGATTAACATAACTGCAGATCAATCAGTATTACATAAAATGGCTTTATCACAACCATCGAGAATAAATTGCCAGTGTTGTTTATCTGACACGGCATGGATGCATCACTAATGTGCACGCCCCCAATCGTTCCCTCCCAACCTGAACATTTTTTGCCTGACACGCTGCTTGGAGCATGCGCATATAGACTTGGAGATAGGAGTAGATATGGAGACAGCGGGTGCTTCAGGTGAGAAGCTAAATGAGAAATAAATAGAGTCAGATGAACTAGTTCCGAAAAGTAACAGCACTGGTTCAGTAATCTGGCTATGGTATGGATTTTCTAAGGAGGATGTGGAACAAAATACAGTAATTTGCAAAACATGTCAGAAACCCATTGCCACAAAATGTAGCAGTATGACAAATTTATTTCAAAGGCCATGAAGAAATATTCCCGAATGTGAAACGATTGGCAAAAAAGTATCTGTGTGTACCTGCGACTAGCTTCCCATCAGGAAGAGTATTTTGTATTAGTGGAAATGTGGTGCCATGTCACCGGGCCAAAAACACCACTTGTCCTCCTCCTCAGTCCAGGACTGTTTTGAGCTTACTTATTGGGAGGTTTTCAAAGAAGGGTCAGATGTAGAGAGCTATAAATCCTACCCACTAAAACTGTCAAGGTTTTATTCTAAGCAGAAGCTGTGGATTGGTGGAACTGTGCAGTCCCTCTTCAGAGCCTGTGATGCTGCCTACAGGTCATCTGACAGACTAGCCTACAGTAAAGCCTGAAAGAGGCGAAAAAGAGAATATGTCTGGAAAAACATAGGTACAGGCAACGCATTGAGAAGCAATGGCTGTTACTGTGGTCAATAACAACAAGCCACAGAACATGTGTGAAGGACTCAGGACTATGGCAGATTACAAGAGCACCAGCCAGCGAATCAGTGGGGATCCCTCTCTTCCTGATACATTGAAAAGATCTCTAGATCTGACATCTAGTAGTGGCAGAGAAAACAATCCTGCTGTCCCAGTGTTTCTAGACCAGTTCATCTAGACCAGTGTTTCTCAAACTTTTTCAGGCTGAGGACCACTTAACCCATTTAACAAACAGTCACCAACCACCTAACCTGAAATTGCCCCCGCAATAACACATCTTAATATATGATGCAACCTGAAATAAAAATTTTAGTCTCTTAACTCACATATTGTTGCTTTCTTTGTTCATCCTAATGAGTGGTGCTGTTTGGTAAATGTGACTGGCCATGACAAAGCCATGAACACACCTACTTGGGTATTTTGAATTATTTACAGTTTCTGGAAGTGTGGAGTCTAAACTTTCTAATGATGTCAAATACAGGGAAATAAAAAAAAGAAGTTGTTTTTTACTGCCAAGTGTTATGTGCATTAATAACATTTAGGACTATTTGTGATTTAGAAGCACAATTAAAGAAAAATAGTCTTGAGTTGCTTTAACAGAAACAAAAAAATATTTTCTGTGCCATTAAAAATAAAAATAATTAACCCTTTTCTATCAATTGTATTTATTTAATTTTGTTTAATATTTTTCAAATAAAATAACAATTGCCATTGGCCTGAAAGCAGAGCATCATTCATTACCAAGAATAGTCATAATAAACAAAGGACAGTTCTGACTAACTGGAGTGATTCCTACCACTAACCTCTCAAAGGAATCCAATCACTAGTGAACAACACATCAACACTCAGCAGCTATAACTTAGCATCCTCTGATTTTATAATATTCTTAGTCTTGTTTTCATTCCATCAGTATCTGCAGGTTTTTTTTCGAGTAACCTGGTTGTAAGCCAGTTTTCCAGTAATTATTTTTAACACAATCCTTTGGTATGCTAACTGCAGCATTGCACTTTGAGCTCAGGTCATGACAATAAACAGTTGTTTACATGCAGTACCCTGTGACCACCAATGGTTCGGGGACCACCGGATGAAATGACTACCAGACAGTTGGACTAATTCCTGTGATTATGAAGTGCTTTGAGAGGATCATCCTAAAATACATCAAGGATAAACTTCCTTCTGGTCTAGACAGGCAGTTTGAGGAACTGGTCCTCAGAGAATGCTGTCTCCATTGCACTACACATAGCCTTGACACATCTGCAGCATCTTGACACTTATGTTAGGATGTTATTTGGATGCTTATGTTGACTTAAGTTCAGCATTTAATACCACCATCCCGAAGAAGCTTATAGTGAAGTTCCACAACTTGGGACTTTCAACATCAATGTGCCTCTGGATTAGGGACTCTCACCAACCGACTTCAAGTGGAGAGAATAGGGAACTGAACATCATCCAACCTAGTCCTCAAAAAAAGTCCTCAAACTGAACATCATCCAACCTAGTCCTCAAAAGAGGTACACCACATGGCTGTGTGCTTAGTCCGGCTCTTTTTACTCTGTTCACCCACAACTGTGTAGTCATACACTCCTCTAAAGTTTGCAGACGATAACACCATAGAAGGTAATACATCCAGTACCGGGAGATCCAGCACCTGTCCAAGTGGTGTTTACTGAACAAGCTGGTGCTCAACACCAGGAAGACCAAGGATAGTGGACTACAGGAGATCCAGGAGGACAGTACACCCACCTATTACAATTTAAGGGGAGGTGGTGGAGTGCGTGGACAACATCGAATTCCTGGGCATCCACATCACATCAGAAGCCCCAACAAAGAGTCTTCTTCCTCAGTAAACTGAAAAGGGCTTGACTCCCTCCTCAGTAGCTCAAAACCTTTTATAGAGCTGTGACTGAGAGCATCCTCTGCCTCAGTATGACTGTGTGGTACGGCAACTCCACAGACCAGAAAAAAAAAAAAGATTTGGTCCGGATGGTGAAAACTGGCCAGTGGATCATGACGAGTCAGTTATCAAACCTGGACCTAATATACACTGGCAGACTGCAAAGGAAGGCCAGTTGTATTGCTGCTGATCCCACTCACTCAGTTCACAAACTGTTGTACCGCTGGGAAATGGCACAGGTTACATAAAAGAGCACAACCATGTGGCTAAGGAACAGCTTTTTCCCAACAGCTGTTCACCTTCCATCCCCTCTGCCACCTTGCAGATACACTCACACCCATTTGCTAAGGACTGATTAAAACTTCATTTATTTATCTATTCATCACTAAGGGTACCACTCCAATTTTGTTATGTTCTAGAAACATAAAGACAAATAAAAAGCCTTATGCCTTATGAAAATGGATTACCAAACTGAATAATAATAATCAGCTGAGCAAACTCTTTAGTGGTGATGAAATTGAGTTTTTTGAAGCAGCAGTATGTAGCTTTTATAAACAACTTGTTTGTTTTTTTTGGGGGGGAGAGGGGGGGGGTTACATATTTGTTAAAGCTGCAAAACTATCACTATGTCCTGATAGTACACCATGAGACAGATAATATGTAAAAAAATTAGCTCCTTTGCCTCCTCCCTGCTGCCATCTGCAGAAATACACAACTCCACCAAAAACAACCAATCAGAGGAAGATCTCAGCACTGTCAGTTACCCTAGTGTATGTGCTGCTCATACCCTCCCTCTTTCTCTGTGTTACTCTATAGATGGTTTACAAACAAACCATCTATAGCATTCACCTGCTATAAATGCTAAGGCTAGTTATTGTGGCCACCAATGATGGTGGATAAACAGCACATTGAGCTGCATTGAGATGGGCTCTGTCCCTAACCGTGTCTATGGAAGACAGATGTGACTATGTCATGTTGATGATTACAGATATGGGCAACATTTTGCCTGGTACTGATGAGATTTGTATGTATTTCCCTCTCAACTAACTTTTGTAGAGTACTTTTTACTTTTATTAGTCAGTTTTTTTTAACTGTTGCTGCTTAAGTTTATCAATGTTCTGTTACATTGTAAATAAAATATCTGCTCAAAGACACCAATAAAAATACAGAAAAAACAATTACTTTGAAGGTAATTAGAAAAGCACAACATGGTTAAGATTTTTCCAAGAAAATAAATGAAATAACAGATTTTAGTTGTGCTGTGAAGTCAGACCTGTGGAAAATAAGTCCGAGTTTTCTCTCCACTGGGCCACAGCGGTTGGTGCACTTGGAGACACTGCAGCGAATCATCTTCCTCTTAGATCTGTTGACACACGTCTGGCAGCTGGAGATCCAGCTGGCCAGGTCTCGACTCAGGCTACCCCAGTAGTAGTGCTTAGAGATCTGTCTCTGGCAGATTCCCTGCCCATAGTGGCCCTGGTTGTCATGGAACTGCTGTAGGATGGAATTGACCTGGAAGACATGACAGCTTTTAGCTTTGTTCATGTTACACTTCTTTGTAAATGCTGGACTTATTACTTATTTATTATTATTTTATTCACTCATTTAACTTGCCTTCGAGAGTTGCTATTTTTTTAATTTCGTTGTGCTTTCTTTTGTGCACAATAACAATATAATAAATTCTGATTCAGACTTGAAGTTCGTGTTGCTGTATAATTATGTATCTGGATTTGCAACATTTCTTGTTTAAAACATATAACACATTTTAGCAGTCTGGTGCTTTGTAGTTCTGTGCCTATTTGACCACAGCAACTTCCAGTCTGCACACTTTGAATATGTAATATTAACAAAACGCCTCCTGTTATAAATCCTACGTAATACTAATTGATCCATTGGTATTTAATTGACCTCTTCTCTGCTGCGTGGTACTCTGAGGGGCGGAGAGACTCTGGTGTACATCAACAGTCCGTCTGAAACAGAAAATTGAATCCCTGTTTTACTTCTTCTAAAATGAAATCATTATAATAATGTATGAATCAGAGATATTCCAGCCTGGTGTTGTCTCCACTTACCTATCAGACTAAAACGCTTGGCCATTCTTTTTAAAGCTGACCTGCTTCTTTTGCCCTGCATAGGTAGTACCCTGGTACTTAAGTACCTGCAGTATGGTGATAAACCAACAGGATAAAATGAAATTAAACATTGCATCGGTCCTCTGTTGTTATTCAATGGTTATACCTGGCAATATGGTTGTAAGTAATGAAGCCTGGCTCAACAGCTGTCCTCCTCCGGTGTTCATTCATTATTCTGGCAGCCCTGCAGTCCGGTGCTGGGCCTGGCAGGCAGTACTGGTGTTCCTGAAGCTGCAGAGCTGCTTCAGACAGACTGACAGGATGAGCGCTGTGGTCGATGACTGCAGCAGCAGCAGCAGCTCCTTTGAGTTCATCTTTCCATATGTTGGAATAACTGAAATTTTCATCCGACTCCACAGACACCTGAACATCAAGAAGAATTAACGAATACAGATTTACCAAGCATTCCTATCCCAAGTCCAATCCAGGTCTTGTTTTTATTACCAATGTTTATTAACAGTGGTAATGGTAAATACAATTCGGTTTTTATGTACAAAGTCAGCAAGACATGGAGGAACTGTGCTACAATCTGACACCACAGAAAGGAGCAATCATTAATGTTATCCTTAAATGACCCATCAATGCCAAATGCATCATTAAACTCAGTGATGTGTGGTGACAGTCAGGATCAATGAGGCACGACTCCCCCAGAACTGGATGTACAGATCCAAGATTCAACATGGAATCCTTTATTTCAGTGTTGACATTAACTGATTAAAGCTTTAATCTAAACCTGTCACGATAACACATTTTTCGGAGTGATTAATTGTCTCAAAAATAATTGCGATAAACGATAATATTGTTTGAAGACCTTTTTACACTGATTTAATGGAATAATAATGCATGCGATTTCCTGCCAAAGATAGACTTTATTTTCAAAAGAACACTTAACACTGGAACTGATAAACAAAATAAACTAAACAACCAAAAGCAAAATTAAAATTGATTCTCAGTCTCCATTAATAAAAAATTTACTTGAATAAAAACTAAACAACATAAAGCCAAAGTGGAAATAAATACTGCATTCAACCAAAAGACTGCAGATTATGAAGTCTGTATATTATGTTGCCCTTCAGTAATAATTAGATTTAAATAGAGAAAATGGGCACATCCGACTACCTGATGCAATAGTTCACACTATACGGTTTTTTGCCCCTATTTTTCCCCTTACGACAATCTTAGAACATTGGGCGTTCTCTAAGATTGTCGCTTAGGATTTTATAACAGATCAACCTGCAGTTCATGGTGTGTTATCGTCGCGGCCGATCCGATCTAAATCAGGGGTTTTCCCCGACTGGGAGCGTTAAAGCAGCCTGTTGAATGTGACAGGTAGCCAATCAGAAAGCGTGGATTCCCATCCGAGCTTTCTGAGGGGAAATTACAGAGGGGAATTCCAAACAGCTGACACAGCAACCCGAAGTCCAGCGGACATCGAAGATGATATGTGGAAACAACATTAATGTTTATTCAACATTTCTTGCGAAGAATATAGAAATGACAAGGGGAGGAGTTGGAGCGAAATTGCTACCCTGTAACTTTTCAGCTGTTCTTCGTTAACATGACATAAATAGGTTATAATGATTTTCATTCAGTCAGGACTGACACTGGCCACATGCATTGCAGGTAGATTCTAATAAAGTACTGATTAATACCTGGTTTTAAAATTAGTTAACTGGAATTGTAGTCATTATTTTGTGCCCATTGTTGGACACCAGGATCGAACCGTTATATCTAGGATTTCTGTCGGCTAATGTGTTGTCTCTCAGGTTTTGAAAAAGGGCCGACAATCAGCTCTAAGATCGTGTAGTGTGCGCTGGGCTTTACACTAATGAAATGAGGAAGGGAGGGTCAGTGGAGAGCACCGGAGTTGAGTCTTTTTTCATTAAGTGTCAACAGAAAGAGAAAAAGGCCGGAAGAGAGATAAAGCCGATAATTAAAATGAGGTTGATAGTTTTAATTTATCGTATGCTTAATTGATTTATCGTTTATCGTGACAGGCCTACTTTATTTATTTTTTACCCCTCCAGGGGGTCTTTTTTGTGGGCTCTAGTGTCCCTTTTTACGAAAGTAGGCTGACAGGAATGGGGAAGGAGAGGAGGGAAGACATGCGGCAACCCGCGACGGCTGCGTGGAGGACTCAAGGCCTCCAAATATGGGTCGCGCTAACCCCTACGCCACCTCGGCACGCCCTACTTTAATCTATTCCATACAATTCAACAATGTTCCAAAATATATATAGATATATGTAGATTAAGCTAACAAATCTAATGTTTTTGTTTCAGTGTTTTCCTCGGCCGATGTCTCTTTTCTGAATAATATTGAAAATCTTGTATTATCTTGCTTCATTTTCATATGAAGTTCATCCACCTGTCCTTCTCAAGAAATATCACTGTCACTTTGTCTTAAAAATATTCTTGTTTGTCTCTCATTTTCCTTTCATTTAGAAAAATCTGGCAGCTTTAATGAAGATGATTAACAAGGAGGCGAGTCCTTGAATGGTTTTATTCTGGTTTTGTCAGATCATCATATGCTGTCAGAATAACATACATGCAATGAGTACGTAAATGTTCTGCGACATTTAGAGGAACTGTCAACAAGATACGATAAAAATAAGTCAATAACTTGTTTTCAATGATAACTAGATGGACATACATGCAATGTCGTGGTTTCAAAGTGTATTTAAAGCAGGGACTGGCTGCCTCTGCAGTCAACTACACCATGATCCAAAATATTATGCAAATTGGATCCAAGTGTCATAAAGATTACATTTTTTGTTGTGATATTAAATTTATAGATGGTATTGTGTGTCAGGGCTCTTTGAATCACTATAATTAATTTCAGAGAGTTGGTTGATTAGTTTGTCTGGTGAGCTCAATTAAAGGAAATCTACTTAAGAAGGATGTTCCACATTATTAAGCAGGCCACAGGTTTCAAGCAATATGGGAAAGAGAAAGGATCTCTGCTGAGGAAAATCATCAGATAGTGTATTCATACAAATATGTAATGTATGAAAACATTAGATATTTAACGAAAACTGAAGCGTTATCATACTGTGAAGAGATTTGTGGCTGATTCAGAACAAAGATGGGTTGGACAGATAAAGGCAGAATGAGGAAGGGTTCTGTTAGACAAATTGATCGGATTAAGAGAGCAGCTGTTAAAATGTCCTTACAAAGCAGCAAACAGTTATTTGAAGCTGCTGGTGCCTCTAGAACGTCAAGGTGGAGGATCCTCCAGAGGCTTGTGGTGCATGAACCTACTATTGGGCCTCTGACCAGAGCTCACAAGCAGAAACGGTCACAGTGGGCCCAACCGTACATGAAGATTCATTTTCAAACAGACTTGTTCACTGATGACTGCTGTGCAACCCTGGATGGTCCAGATGGACGAAGTAGTGGACTGGTGGTGGATGGTCACCACATCCCAACATGGCTGTGACGTCAGCAAGGAGGTGGTGGAGTCATGCTTTGGGCTGAAATCATGGGAAGAGAGAGAGAGAGAGAGAGAGAGAGAGAGAGAGAGAGAGAGAGAGAGCTGGTCGGCCACTTCAGAGTCCCTGAAGGGACCTGCAAAGAAATTCAAGCAGAAACTCTCCACAAACTCACAAGTTCAATGGATGCAAAAATTGTGCAGGTGATATCAAAGAAGGGGTCCAATGTTAACATGGAAGTCGGTCTGTTGAGATGTTTTTGATTGAAATAGCTTTTGATTTTAGTACGTGTGACCGCAAAGAATGACCGTTTACAGTTCTTTATAGTTCTTTTACAGTTCTTTTATAAAATGTTTAGAAAATCTGCTGTGCATAATAATTTGGAACAGTGCATTTAGAGTTTTTTATTTTTGAAAAAATACTGTTCTCATGGGAGCTTTGTTCAGTAAAATTTGATTTATACTGTAATAGTTCATAACTTGAAAACTATACTGACCATCATTTTCATTGAACATTTAAGAAAACCTGAGAAAATGTCACTTGCATAATAATTTGGAACACTGTGTACAAAACACGCCCCATATAAAACCTCCCTGTTCGTTGATGATGGTCTGACTAGTTAACCTTTGAGATGGGATGTCATACAGCTGTTAATAAAAAAGTGTATGACGATATAACTTCTAATGTTATGTTTCTGGTTAAATAAAAGCACATTGTAATCACAGCATATACTTCTCTGATCCATATAGCAGTCGGTTTGTGCTACGCGTATGCCGATCTGACAGAACACAGGCCTTATTTTCTGTATTTTCCAGTTGTTTTCAAATGTCTTAGAGTAGAAGAAGGACAACTCTTGTAGTTGCAGGGCTCAGCACTATAGATCCCTTGTATTTCAACAAGCAGCACATGAATTCAGCGATTTTGACCATAAAAATGTTATTACCAATAAAACAACTATAGGAAAGTCAAACTGATTTTCTCTCATCATTGTTGGCGTCTATTTTACTGCGTCACCTGCCCTGACTGATTAAAATGCTCCAGCACCACAGAGTCACCTCATTTCCATGGGCTGTTACAGGCAGTAAGGTTGGGGCAGCATCTGGAGACAGCACCAGCTGACCCTCCTCAGTGAGTGTAAAGCAGGACATTTCAAAGTGTCTGGAGCAGATGTAGGAGTTGGTGCGTAGCGAGGCTTCGTCCCTTTGAGCCACCTGCAGCCACTTCTTGCGCTGCTCCTCATCCTTAGGAAACCTGCAGGGCATAAAGGAGAGCACCATATCACATCTACACAACTTTACTGAATTAAAAAACAACAATACACAGCTTTGTGTACAGACTTTATGGTTCTCTTTGATTTTTTGTCAACACAATACCAATGACGAGTGATATTTAAATACATCTCTCCACCCAGTTTTCAAATCACATGGCCAGACAGAGATTTAAAGGAGCAGAAAGAGTAAATGAGGTGGATTAGCCGCACTTGAAAATAAATGATGGTGTCTTCAGTGACATGTTGCTGTGGAATATTGTTGTCATACAGCTCCAGTTTTCAGTCAGAGACCTCTTCAGATTCTTTACAAGACTGGCTGCTACTGGATACGATTTCTTCCCACAGGATCCACATCCATGGCAACTTTTTGAAGATACTTGAATGCATTTAATATTCCTCTTTAAAAATTAAATTAAGTGAATTGAAGTCTGATTTTGATGGAGAACATTTAGCATTCTGTTGAATCAGGGAATGTAGTGCTGAGAAAAGTGTTTTGTTGTATTGTTAAAGGTCTGACCTGTGAAAGGTGAGCTCAGGGAAAGCGTAGCTGGAGGCATCGCAGCCATAAACCAGGCAGAACAGAACAGCTGGTTGGAAAGGAGGAGGAGGAGGGCGGCTGTGACAAACCGGGCAAGCTTTGACCCAGTTCTTCACAGTCTCCGTCACTCCGACCCAGTAGTACATCAGCTGGAAAAACACAAAGATAAAATCTAGTAGCAAGTTTTTAACACTTACTACAGTTTTAGATAAATGACACATAATTTTACTCACCATAATTTCTCTCACTACCCGTTCTCGGCCGGCATGGTTGTTGTCGTCATGGTAACGTGTCAGAATCTCCCGAATCTCTTTTTCACTTCTGACGACACGAAGGAGGCGGCCTCGATAAGGTCGCATCAAAAGGCCATCTGGAGGCGAGATTATTTTACAGATTTAGTTCCAGCTAGTTTGAATGATTTAATTCTTTTTGACTTGTGGACAGAGGTTTATCATTTAAAATGTCCATTTATTGTATGTTAAAGTAGATGTAAAGAGCAGATAAAACAGAGAAGTGTTGTGGGAGATCAAACCTAAGCAGTACATTATGAAAACTGGTGAGCAACTTAAAAACTTTCCTCAAATCAAGTCTGTGTTGAATCTTTAACAGAATGCTGGTGACTACAGTGTTTTATGTGAGTCACCTTAGCTTTCATAAAAGATTAACAAGAAACTGCAAAAGATGAATTTGCCACAAAGAAACTCACAACAGACTGATTCAAAATCAAATTAAAACATTTAACAGCTTAGCCTTCATCTTTGTCACAAATTTATAGCACTGTCAAATGGCATAATCCGCATTCTGGTAATACGTTTCTGGTAATTATTGTACGATGAATTTGAATTTAAACTAAAAAGAAATAACTTATTAAAGAGTTGTAACCAATCCAAGCCAATCTAATTTGAGGTCTTATCTTAATATTGGAATAAATCTGGTAAAGATGCAATGCCTCATTCATTGACTTTATTCACTTTTCAAGATGAATAGTTTCACTTTTGTCACCATTCCAAATACTTATTGGAGTACCTTTGTAGATGAATCGTTTGCAGGCAGCTTTGATTCCTTTTTTTAAACTTTTAGATGAATTTTCTCCAAACTTTCCAGTTTGAAAAAAATTTTCCAATTTATCCAGAAACCCAAATGAAGGCATCTGTACGAAGGAAGAGAGAGACAAGTGGGACTAGTTAAACATATTATAACTGCAAGGCAGGTGAGGTCTTAATGGTATGTACTTGGTTGACAAATATTAATATAACCCTATTTTCAAGAACAATTCCACTATAGCTTACCATGTTTAAAATACTGACCAACAAATGATAGTACCACCCATGGAGCACATAACTAAAAGGTAAATAGCTCAAATTTATGAGTCCATAATAGCTAGTGTTTCACTTGGTTAGTGTGCAGTGCCATTTTATATTCAAATGCAGAAGTTTCCAACTGATAACCATTCCCACCTTAGAACGTCTTTCGTCTGGTCAACAACAATCTTCATAACACCGAAAGCAACTTTAGGTCAAATCCCAGCACGTATTTCATAATTTTTCAGCCAAATCTTTGTTGTGTAGAACAGTTTTCACTCTCTTAATCGAAAAATACATCAGATTTGTCAAAAGTAACATATATTAACACTAAACAATGAATAATTTTAGCATTTGGTTCCGTGAAGACTTTAGGTAGCAACGGTGAACCTGTGACTTCCGGTAAGAAAATTTTCAAAAGAAAAGTCTTAATGTCCGCGCTAGCATTTCTCTTTTTTTGTCGTTTTGTTTTGTTTTGGGTTTTGTTTCTTTTAATCTGTTTCATTTACCTACTGTGATTTTTGTTTGTTTATTATTTTTGTATTGTCTTTTGTATCAGTGTCTCTGATGGGATGGACCGAAATTTTGAAACTTGCCAAGATGAGAAAAAGAGCATCCGGCTGCAAGCATCCTTCTGTGGCCACTCAACTCAAAGGCCCGGTCAGAATACTCACTCTGCACCCTACGCCCCTCTCTGAAGTATGGACTCAAAAGTGGACAGAAGAGTTCGAGTGCGCAGGTTACTAGCATGCAAAAAAATGAGAATTGGGACAGTACCCCTCGGTGTCATCCAGAATAGCGAGACTTCTCACTATTTACGCATTTATGTTTCTAAAAACATAAATAATCTATTTTAAATGTACAGTATCTACTTTATCCCTGGGAGAGTTACTGTGGAAACGATTATGGGTCTTACTTCCGTCTTATTACTGTCGGTTTCTATCAAGAACCTACAGTAATAAAGAAGAGAAAAGCATTGAAGCTGGTCAGAGTTCTGAGCTGCAGTTTTGAGCCAGTGGCAGTAGGGACAACATTCTCCTCTTTTCCTAACAGATCCTTTCTAAAGAAAGTCTCGGAGAGGGTGCTAACATGGCTCCCAGTGTCTAAGAGGCAAGGAACTGGGACCCTATTGATGAGAACTGTAACCTCCCTACACATTCCCACTGCACACTCCAGAAATACTTCACCGGTTAAAGTCTGAGAGCCTTTTGTTTCCCCTCGGATAGCCTGGCCCCCAGCAACCGAGGGGGTTAGTTTTCCTGAAAAGATGTGGAGGGAGTGCCCTGTGGTCTACGTGGGTTACGTTGCATGCATTCTTTAGCAATATGTCCAACCCCACTGCATTTGAAACAAATGGGCTTTACATCATCTGTAAACTGAGGTTTCAGCCTAATCCTTCCACTTTTATCTTGGAAAAGCTTCTTTTTGCGAGTGAAGCTCTCTTTTAGTGCAAGGGTTAATTCACCAATAGCTTTACTAAGTACAGAAACCACTCTAACAATATCCTCTAGAGTAGTAGCAGGTTAGTCTTTAGAACTATTAGTACCCTGATTTACTTGACAAACATTGTCACACATAACCTTTCTGCTTTTAGCAATTCTGGTATGACTAGGGTGACCAGACTTCCTCTTTTTCCCGGACATGTCCTACTTTTCAGACCTAAAAAGATGTCCGGGGGGAATGTAAATTTCGTCCGGGATTTTGGTCAACTGCCTCAAAACACATTACATAGCTTACAGTGCATTGTAGGGCACTGCGCTGCGTGTCACGTAATCACTGAGCCACGTCAGTGCGGGCAGCACCACCCCCGCCCCCCAAAGGTGTTCTGGTTTCCCTAGCACCCCCCCCCCCCCCCCCCCCCCCCCCCCCCGCTCCAAGGTGTTGTGGTTCCACCAACACCCCCCACCCCTCCTATAAAATATAAAATATAAAATATGGTCACCCTAGGTATGACTGCTATTTTTTTCAAGAGACCAGCTAATGGCTTCTTCACGAACATCTAGTAGACTGGACTGGGGTTTGTCCCTAACCATCTTGCACAGCTCTCTTCTAAGAGATGAATCTCGTACACCTCTACAAACTGTTCTCTGACTGCCATCTTAGCATTGGATACAGCATCTGGTTGTTATTTCAAAGCTAGTCGTAGTATTTGTGAGAGAGCATGGGAATACTCCTGAAAGTCCTCACACTCTCTCTGCTCACGACCATAGAATGCCTGTAAAAGCTGAGTTACACTACGTTTTTCAGAATAGGCTTCTCTAAGTAATTGGAACACGTCACTAGGATCTTTTGGTTCCTCATCCATGCATAATCTCACCTCTTCCAGCGCAGGGCCTTTCAGAAGAGACAGAATAAAATCAAGTTTGTCTTCGGTAGTTTGACACCTTGTTCTTATGGCATGATCAACCTCCTCAATAAACTAATCAACTGAGCGGCCATCTTTTACTGGTCACCATTAAAAGGCTGGATTTGTCGTTCTCTAGGTACATACAAATATGACCTGTTACTTAGACCCAGGGCCATGCAGAGACCTTTGGAGGGGCAGGGGCTCAAATTTAAAAAAGGGGCACGTTGAACAAAAACTCCGTACAACAACATAGCAACAAATTGGATCCTACTATATCATTGCCATAATGCAAGGAAATGCAAAGCAAATCTAGTCTATATTTTCCCCAACAGGTATAAAGTTTCTGTTTCTGCTGCTGACAGTCCTGGAGGGCTGAGCTGATCTGAGACTGTAGCTGTTAAGCAGACCAGAGGAGAGAAGGTCTCTGGTTATAAAGTTATGAAATAAGCAAAATTGCTGCCATTTTACTAATTAAGCCCTAATAATATCTATTTAACCTCTAGAACAACCTGATTTATAGATCAAAAAACTCAAAGGGGTTAACTCTATATAATAGTTTGGTATTAGCACCTCTGAGACCTAGAATTATAAGACTGAAATATCAAGGCAAAGAAAACTCAGTAGCTGCTGGTAGGGGCCATTCAGGGGCCTCCAGACACTCAGGGGCCCCTAGAAATGGTTTAATTGTAACACAGACCATAGATCTAAACCTGTAGCATATTTTATAGAGAATGACAATGTTATTACATTTTATTTAATGCATTCAGCTGAGAAAAATAAATAGTACATTTAGGATTTAATTAGGACATTTACTTTGTAAAAGTTTAAAGAATCATCTTGATAGTTTGATTGTTGTGTTACCATGGCTACAATATGGTGTAATCTTTGTGTTTGAGTTGGGTTTGTTCACAAATACATCACAGCAAATAACCAATAATCAGTGATTGATTTTAAACTCTGCCAATAAACCTGGTCTCCCTCTCACAGACTTCACCTTATCTATATTTAAACATGTTATCGATTCTGAGGGTCTTAGTAGGACGGGTTCCGGAGGGGGGTTCTGTCTAAGGCCCCATATTACCTTGGGCCGGCCCTGGAGGAACAGCTGCTGCGATGCGCATCTCTGGAATCTACCTGGAATCTACCTTTAATCCCCCGGTGGCCCCTATGTCAGTCCCCCGATGCTTTGGGGACGTTTTGGTTCATTTCATTGTGGCATGTTTGGCTTTTTGCTGCGGTTCTAATTATTGCTACAATATTTTCTCTGATGTTTATTTTGTGAACTCTAAATGCTCTGGGACGAATCTTCCTTTAACACTTGAGGTTCTGCAATAACTTCTATTTACAGCCCAGAACCTCCAGCCCAGATCCCGTCAGCAGCGGCTTTAAACCGCCTGGTAGAAACGTTAAGGAGAAGCAGAGCGAACAGTCAGCAGGTGGTACAACCCGGTACCAGGTGGTACCACCTGGCTTTGAAAAAATAAACAACATTTTTGTTCTTTCTTTGTGGATAAATCTTGTGTTGGGAGAGTTTGGGGGGTGTCGATGAATGAATGAAGGGGGAAGCAGGAACGACAGCTGAGGCAGAAAGGTGAGCAAAGTAGTGGTGCAGATCAAAGCCAGGTGGCTTTGCAACGGCTTTGATCTGCGTTGCGACTCACGGTGACAGTCGGTACCATGTCTCATATCAGGATGTCTGATATAAAGACAGATATTCTTTATATCTGTCAGTGGACCGACTTAGACTGCCTGTAGTGAACCGGGCCTTTAGCAGAATGATGAAGTTAAAGTCAAAAGTTTTTTCTGCAGCCGAAACATTTCTGTGTTTAGTGGTGAGGCAAGTTTTTTCCCCACTATTGCAAGGATGATTATAAAAGTATATATAGAAACAGTTTTTCTAACGTCAGCATCAGACCTACGTTTTTATTCACAAATCAGTGTATGAAAAAATATTCTTGCCCATAATTGGATAGTTAAAGGACACAGATCCGTCCCCTCCTCCTCACCATGGACCCGGAGTCTGAACAACATGGAGGCTCTGAGAGTCATTATTAGACTGAGGGCAACCAGACTAGTTTATTTTTACTAAATTATTATATTTAGATAAATATTATTGCTGAGGGGCACAAACAGGCCTTCTGACATACAGATAAAAAAAGAAAAGAAAAAAAACTCCAAAAGGGCACTAGGGGCATCAAGGATGAAAAGGACAGGGGCTCAAGCCCCCTTCGCCCCCCCTCTGCACGTGCCTGTACACCTTTATATATATATATATATATATATATATATATATATATATATATATATATATATATATATATATATATATATATATATATAAACTATCACGAACCACACACTCCATACCAGTAAGTGGCAGTAATGCTACTAAATGTTTGTTGCCAACCGCCAGTAAATCCAAGAAGAAGAAGGAGGAGAAGAAGAAGAAGAAGAAGTAGTAGTAAAGGAAGGTGAAAAATGGCAGAAAAAGGCGGCGGACTGGCTCGGACGGTGCTGCAGCAGTGTTTACACGCCAGACTGCAGGTTCAAGAAGCGGATGAACAGCTGGAGGCTCAATACGCCCAGGTACAAATATCACGAAGCAATATTTAGATGTAAGGGAAATAAATCCTAATATTTACCTAAAGAAAACGTTTAGACGCATTTTCATTGAAATGGTAAATAATTACAGACTTTTTCCAATAGATAAAGAACTGATATCCAGTCAGGACTGTAGAAGCACTCTAAATAATGTTGAATAAATAATGTGACAGCAACAGTTATGTGAAAATATAAAAACATGATCAATAAATAGTATATATATATATATACTGCTCAAAAAAATAAAGGGAACACTTTATGTGTTAAACACCTGTTTAAGTGTTCCCTTTATTTTTTTGAGCAGTATATATATATATTTACATCATAGTATAGTACCAGTTGTAACAATCTGTGAGGATTTTACAGGAGGCAGTGCAAAATTCTTAAGCAAATATGTAAACATTAAGCCGTATTAAACCGTCTCAGCGTGTGCAATTCTATGGGTTATAGTTTCAATAATGGAAAATAAACACATTTCATTTCGTATTTATTTTAAAATAAAAACTGTTGAGCAAAATTAGACTAGCAAAATTTATGGTTCAACTTTTTATATTCAAGGTAAACAAAAAAAGTAGCCAATTGTCGTGAAACTGGATTTCTTAATCATTACCACTCCATCACCTTGGGCAAGACATTTCATCTGCCTTGCTTGCTGGTGGAGGTCAGCAAGTCAGTGGTCAGTCAGAGGCATCCCCAGCTCCAAAGAAGTTTAGCATTGGCTTATTTTGGTGGCAGGTAGACTAAACAAGCTTTTATTTTATAAACACATAAAGAAACCTTTATGTAACCTTTCAAATAAATAAACATCCTTACTGTTTACAATAAGGATGTAAACAATGACATGTATAAAATGTTCAGTAATTATGCTCAAATTTGCGTAAACATTAGCTCATACATCACAGAAATCCAATATTTCCAATCTCTGAAGAATGCAAAATTAATCCACTCAAGTAAGACTAATAATAATATTACTCAAGCGAAAGAAAAGCAGACAGGATGAGGATCAGCACCTCCAAATCTGAGGCCATTGTCTTGAGCCAGGTCAGGGGGATGTCCTGGCCCTAGTGGAAGAGTTTAAGTGTCTCGGGATCTTGTTCACTAATGAGGGAAAAATGGAGCAATATATCGACAGGCGTATCGGCGCAGTGTCTGCAGTGAAGCGGGCGCTGTACCGGTCTGTCATGGAGAAGAGAGAGCTGAGTCAAAAAACAAACCTCCTGATTTACCAGTCAATTTACGTTCTTACCGTCATCTATGGTCATGAACTTGGGTCATGACTGAATGAACGAGGTCATGGATACAAGAAGAAGAAGAAGAAGAATTACTTTATTCATCCCAGCAGGGAAATTATTTCGCAGTTACAGCAAGAATTTTTTATACACAGATTAACACACACACGACGGGAGCTGCATCTGCAGGCAGCCAGCTGAGCCGGCGCCATTTTTGAAGGAGGACATGCGGCAAAGGTCGTTGGGACCGGGAGTCGAACCCGCGACGTCCGCGGGTCTAAGGCCTCCAAATGTGGGGCGTGCTAACCCCCTGTGCCACCACAGCACGCCCCAAGCCATACAAGCAGCTGAAATAAATTTTGTCTGTAGGGTGTCTGGGCTCTCCCTTAGAGATAGGGTGAGAAGCTCAGTCATCCGGGGGAGACTCAGATTAGAGCCGCTGCTCCTCCACATCGAGAGGAGCCAGTTGAAGTGGCTCGGGCATCAGGTTAGGTGCTCATGTCCCATTGGAAGGAGACCCAGGAGACACCGGAGGGACTATGTTTCTCGGCTGGTCTGGGAATGCCTTGGGAGCTGGAACAAGTGACTGGGGAGAGGGAAGCCTGGGCCTCCCTTCTTAATCTGCTACCCCCGCAACCCAACCCTGGAAAAACAGAAGAAGGATGGATGGATGGATGGTAAAGAAAAAAGTACAGTGCAGTAAAACTGCTCTTTTTTCCAAAACGTTACTCAAGTAAATGTAACCAGTACTACCCACTTTTTAGATAACAAAATGAGTAACCTATTCTTAACAAGCTTAACGTAATATATTGACATTAGCTAGACATCATTTATCTAACATCCTGCATCCAACGGCATTAATTAACTCATTTGCTTGCTCAAAATTCCTACACTGTGTGGATTTTGTGTGGGTGATTAATCAAATTCATTTGTTAAATCAATTAAGCAATAATCCACAGACATTTCTATATGACCAGGAAAGGGCTTATAGTGCATTCACACCAAACGAGTCTCATCCACTTCATGATGTGCTGGTCGGATACAGGAGCACCTTCAGGCAGAGACTCATTTTGCCAAAGTGAACCACAGAAAATCATTTCTGCTTGTAGCCATTAGGTTTTACAATGCCCAAGTCTGAGTACGTTCAGAAGAAGAGTGTTGTTTGATCAAAAAATTCATGAAAGAGGGGAAAACATATAAAGAAGTGCAGAAAATGATAGGCTATTCAGCTGTTCAAATGCTCTAAAATGGCAGCCAAAACCAGAAAGTCGAGGAAGAAAAGAAAAAGAAAAACCTGATCCCCTCCCTCCGACAACTGGATCACAGGGCAATGTTCCAACATGATAATGACCCCAAACACAACTCTAAGACGACTGACCACTGCTTTATTGAAGAAGCTGAGGGTAAAGGTGATGGACTGAGCAAGCATGTCTCCAGACCTAAACCCTACAGAACATCTTTGGGGCGTCCTCAAGCGGAAGGTGGAGGAAGGCAAAGTCTTGAATATCTGCCAGCTCCATAATGTCATCATGGAGGAGTGGAAAAGCATTCCAATGGACCTTACCAAGCTCCGCCCACAACCGACCCACGTGACCACAAGTCTCACAAACACAGCCTCTCAGTACGTTGTTTCTATGTAAACATGACTCAATTAGTGCATCATTTCTACCGGATTTTCACAACATATCAGCTACTACAATGGACAGAGGAACTAACAAGTTCATGTCATCATCTGGGAGGAGGTTACTGGTTTCTCAGTCACAAGCTGGTTGCAAACCTGAGGCCAGCATGTGTCAGTCAGTTATGGTAGATCTGAAATTTGGTTTGATGACCTCAATATGAGAAGCTACAGACTGATAGGAGGAACCAAAGAGCTCTGTAAAGGTAAAGGCAAATCTTCTGAAGTTGGGATATAATTAATTTAATTTCACATAATTACAATAGTAGAAGCCATTTGTTTGTTAAAAGTTATTTTGAGGGAAGAATAAATTGACACTGTTATATAAGCTTCACACAGATTACTTTTCATTGTCAAAGTGTCATTTTGTCAGTGTTGTCCTATGAAAAGATATTCTTAAATATCTGCATAAATGTGAGGGGTGAGTCACTTTTGTGAGACACTATGTTATTACAACCCTCCCCCACAAGATCACTAAGGGTAAATTCTGGCACTGGGTGTAACAAAAATCAGTAACCTAAACAGTTGGTGTCAGTAGCAAAATATAGTTTATTTTACAGTTCAAGTAAAACCTCAATCACAGGAGACAAACACAGGGAAGCTTTAAGCTTCAGGGTCTCTGAGGCCAAAACAACAAACAAAACACCCCCCTTTTAATTATAAAATTTAAAAAACACCTTCTAGAAGAGAACTGAAAAAAAGTACAAAACCTGAACTCCCTGGCTAACCACAAAACAGGAGAAAACAGTTAAACAAAATGGCAGAGAACCCCTACCAGCTTCCACTGTGAATAGAAACAACTGAAGCTCTTTGTGGGGTGGCTGACGAGCTCCAACACATTGTACCTGTGGCAGCCAGGTAGAACTGAAACACAAAGAGAGAGCTCTCCCATTAAGAGAGCCCCTAGAGGTCAGTGACCATAATATATATATATATATATATATATATATATATATATATATATATATAGACACACATACAGTACAGACCAAATGTTTGGACACACCTTTTAATTAAATGAGTTTCCTTTATTTTCATGACTATTGACATTGTAGATTCACACTGAAGGCATCAAAACTATGAATAACACATGTGGAAATATGCACTAAACAAAAAAGTGTAAAACAACTGAAAATACCCCTTATATTCTAGTTTCTTCAAAGTAGCAACCTTTTGCTCTGATTACTGGTTTGCACACACTCTGCATTTTCTTGATGAGCTTCAAGAGGTCGTCACCTGAAATGGTTTTCACTTCATAGGTCAACCTGCCCTGTCAGGTTAATAAGTGGGATTTCTTGTCTTATAAATAGTCATGAAAATAAAGAAAACCCATTGAATTAGAAAGGTGTGTCCAAACGTTTGGTCTGTACTGTATATATACGTAAAAAAATAAGAATATATATTAAAAAAAAAAAAAAAAAAAATATATATATATATATATATATATATATATATATATATATATATATACATATACTGTATGTGTGTGTCTCTTATGGTTATATTTGTATCAGATGAAGCTTTAGACATATCAGTGTTATATATTCCAAACGTCGATCACAGCTTTTACAAATAAGGTTTTTTAAAGGAAAGTTGGAACACTGTCCCTGGCGTTATTCACTATGCTACCATCTTGAAGCTCAGTCACATGATCCCTCTTCCTCCATGTGCTGACTGGTGACTGGTGGTCACGGCTCGCTCGGAATAACTGAAGACCATTGATCTGGAAGGCTGAGTCTGGCATGTTGTTGTTTCTGTTAGGCAAAGAACGGCACAGTTCTTATCTCTGTGCTCATTTGTAACAAATCCGTTTCCATTTGACCACTGCTTTTCACACTCTGCTGTGCCAGTCCATTGTCCTCAGGAACCTGAAATCCTACCAAGTGTGGATTTCAGTCTCTGATATATTAACAGTGGGATTGTCTCCAATGGCAATCAGCTCGGCTGAGCTGCACTTCAGCTGAAAAATTGGCACTGAACTTGTGCCCAAAGCAGCCTCAAGTAAATTAAAGTATTGCTTAATCTTGGGAGCTCAAGATGCCGCTGCACCTTTGTGTGCCACCATAGCAACATCTGAATATTATCAAACATCTGAGATTACCCTTGCTAATTTTCAGATCAACAGAGGAATGGTGATCTACGTCTGCTTCTTTAAGGGAGCCACAGATGACATCCTGCCAAAGATGGGTTAGTTTTATTTTATCTTTTTTTTTTTAACCAAATTTGAACCATTAAGAAATGTAAGCTTCTCTATAAATCCCATGTTCTTCCTCCTCGTGTAAAGTGTCCACGCTGCTGAACCTGCGGTTGTGCGAGCTGCCTTCTGGAAAGAGGGTTTCAGTGTTGGAGCTTCCTGGTAGCCTGTTGATCGTCCCTCAGGCCACACTGGGTGGAAAAGCCAAAGGGAAAGGCATGCAGTACCACAATAACATCAGCAAAGAGGATGGACTGAAGCTTTACAGCTCCTTCATCTCGCTGTGTGAGAAAGAACTGATGACTGCTGCTGGAGAGACTGGGAGGGAAGCTGAGGTGACTGTGAGACATGGAACATATGGACAGAGACAGGTGCTTCAGCTGGACACTAACGGACCATACACACATCTCATGGACTTTTGATATGTTCTATTTTACAAGGCTGACGGAGATGGTGTTAGTCTGTGAGTTCATGGAAATGTAAATCTTGTGTGGTCATAAAAAAAATGTTAAGAATTGTTTGGCTTTTAAAATAAAAGTTTCACTTTTATTTCCCAATTAATGTTTAATATATAGATCTCTATATAGAGATATACTTGTAGTGCCAATAGCAACGATGAGAGACATCTGGTTCTGCGATGTAATGAAAATGAAGCGGACCTGTCCTGATCAGTCTGAACTGAGGATTGGGGTGAGTGTAGAGCATTTTTAGTAATGTCATAAATTTATCACCAAAGCCAAATTTTTGGAGAACCGAAAACAAATAGTCCGACTCAATTTGATCGAATGCCTGTTGAGTATCTAATGAAATAACCACAGAGGCAGGAAGGTTGGTCCGGTGCATAACATGTAGGAGTTGACGAGTGTTTGAAAAATAATACCTGTTAGGGATGAAGCCGGTCTGGTCAGAAAGAATCAGGTAAGCTATGTGTTTATTTAAACGAGTAGCTAATACTTTGGCAACTATTTTTTGGTGGCTGTTTAGTAAACTTTAAAGGACATTATGAGGCAACATAGAGCAATCCCTGCCTTTTTTCAGGAGAAGACAAATATTAGCACCATACAAACTCGGAGGATTTACTCCCTCCCTCACTGACAAGTTCATCATACGGAGAAGAAGAGGGGCAACCAGATCCAAATGACTTTTGTAGAATTCTCCTGCAAACCCATCTGGACCACAAGATTTACCAGAAGATAATGAACTTATCACAGATTTGATTTCTTAAATTGCAAAATCAGAATCCAAGTCTGCCCTGGCTGATTCATTCATTCATAAATTGTTTAGGAAGTCTTTCGTAACAGAACTGGTAGCACTAGATTTGGAAGTGTACAAATTACTGTAATAATTGAAAAAAACCCATCATTTATGAGTTTAGGGTCAGCTAACAGTTGGCCAGAGGGGGAAGAAATTTTATGAATAGCTCTCTCTGCCAGTGTGCCTTTTACTTGTCTGGAGAGCAATCTATCAAGCTTGTCCCCTAGTTAAATTTTATTTTGTTCAAGTTTGCGAATTTAATTGCCAGCTTGTTCCCCAAGCCTGTGATTGTATTCAGATTTTATCTTCAGGATCGTACTGAGTATATTTTCATTAGAATTCTGATAGCTGTTCTCCAAAACAGCCAATTTAGCCTGAATATCTGCAAGACGCTGCGATCCGGCCTTTTTGATTTTAGACTGATAAAAAATAATGTTACCCCTTAATACCACTTTAAATGACTCCCACAAAACTGAGTCAGATACTTCTCCATTGAGGGAAGGGGGGCCCCGATGATCCTCTCTGCTGTCCGCACCACTCTCCTCACTTTCTTCCAGTCGGAGGCGCTGCAGCCTCCACACCACACAGAGAGGCAGCTGGTCAGAATGCTCTCTATGGTGCTTCTGTAGAACGTCTTGAGGATGGCAGGGGCAGGTGTGCTCTTCTCATCCTCCGCAGGAAGTACAAGCTTTTCTGTGCCCTCTTGACCAGAGACGTGGTGTTCACAGTCCAGGTGAGGTCGTTAGTGATGTGCACCCCCAGGAATTTGGTACTGCTGACCACCTCCACAGCTGAGCTGTTGATGAGCAGTGGAGCGTGGCTGGGCCGGTTCTTCGTCTTGTCAACGTTCAGGATCAGACTGTTGTCTCTGCACCAGTCCACCAGCTGCTCCACCTCCTCTCTGTAGTCCAGGTCGTTGTCGTCTCTGATGAGGCCCACCACCGTTGTGTCGTCCGCGAACTTCACGATGTGGTTGGTGGCGAACCTGGGGACGCAGTCGTGTGTCATCAGAGTGAACAGCAGAGGGCTCAGGACGCAGCCCTGAGGGGAGCCTGTGCTGAGGGTGATGACATCGGAGGTGTGTTGTCCGATCCGGACTGACTGAGGTCTGTCGGTGAGGAAGTCTAGCAGCCAGTTGCGCAGGGGGGTGCTGAAGCCCAGGTGTCCCAGTTTTTCTGCCAGATGCTGTGGGATGATTGTGTTGAACGCTGAGCTGAAGTCCAGGAACAACATCCACACATGAGTGTTCTTCTCCTCCAGGTGAGCCAGGCTCAGGTGTAGGGTGGAGGAGATAGCGTCCTCAGTGGAGCGATTTCAGCGGTAGGCAAACTGGAACGGGTCGAATGTGGGGGGGAGTCTGGAGATGATGTGTTCTTTTACCGGCCTTTTGTGTTGGTAGTCTGAATGGTTAAAAAAGGATTGTTTTCATGTGCAGCTCCATGTCAAGCTTACGCAAACAAACATTAACATACAGTAATAAATAAACTTTAGATCCATTACTCTGAAGAGGTGCCATCCTGAGAGGTGCAATTCTAGAATTGCATAAAACAAAACAACCTGCATATGAACTCCGGGGAAAGTATTTTATTGAAGAAAAAAATGATGGTGATTGTTCACATGCCAAACAAATTGTTTTGAGAGTCCAGTCTGTGCATATAGCACATACACTAACAAAGAACAACCATCATACCTCACATTCATAACAAATAGAACTGAAGCATTTGAAAATATCAGTGTACAAGTTTCCGATAGCAGCTCCAACTGTCAACTCTGATCTTTCTAAAGTTGAAGTTTTTAAATTATGCAAGATCTTTCTGTTTTGTTAATGACCAACAACAAAGAAACTGAGATAAAAACAATCTAAAGTTGGTTTTTGCTGATGTTAGACCTCCTGGTCTGATTTGATCACAGCCCAGATTATCCCCTGGTGAGGTTGAATCAACGCTGGCCTGTGTAAGCACGAAACCAGGAAGTGACCGAGGCAGCAGCAGATGAAATCATTCCTCCAGAATTAGCCGGTGGCTGGGAAACCTGCAGAGTACTCTGGGAAAGATCCATTGACTGCAGAAGTAAAGGGAGAAAAGTTTGTCAACCAAAGTCCCACAGGGGTTCAAACATAACTCATTACTCTGCTTATTCTTTTTATACACTTCAAATCTTTTAAATCTTTAATTTTACTTGAGTTTTTTCTTTTTTTTCTTTCCCATATAACCACAAACAAAGTATTTTTTTGGGGAGGGGGGGTATAGGGTGTTCATGCCTTTTGAGCAACAAAAGGCAGTGCATATCTCCACTTGAGGATTATGGTGGAGGCACAATCCTGGAAGAAAACATGGTAGCTGCTGCTAAAGCTAGTTAAACCTTTATTTCACCAGGCAAAGAACAATTTATTATTTGCAGCGTTAGACATTCTATTCTAACACAAAGAGCTGTGATTCTCTGTCTTTGTGGGATGAACCAATATGCAGAAGACAGCAGGAACAGTCTCTGTCAGATCCTCAGAATGCAGCTTGAATCATGTTTCCAGATGTTGTCAAACAGTCATTTTTATAAGAATGTAAAATGCCATGTTAGAAGCTTCAACGCGCAGGGTGACACGATCAGTCGGATGGATGAAAAGTCTGACATCATGCTGCAATGAAACACATTATTAAGGTGTTTTTTTTTTCCCTTAAGAATTCTTTTATGCACTAGTTGTTTTTATGTGAAAGTACTTCAACAGGAAGGGGGTAGAGAGAATGGGGTAGGGGGCAGAGAAACATGGGGTAAAGGAACTGAAGGCAGGAGCCGAACTTAAAGACGGACTACAGCCTCTATCTGCAGGGCGGCTGCTCTAACCAGTGCACCATGTAATGCGCCTATTCCGGTAGCCTTTTTTGGACTTTGCAGTACCCATTTGGTAAATTACTGACCTTTTTATACAATTCGAACCGTCTGACTCACCTAGTTCATCTTTCATTTTGTAAGAAAAATTTGTTATGCGTGATTGCGACTAGTCCCCTTGTAAAAAGTCATTGCAGATAAAGAGTAATCTACTAGTTGACACAACCCCTAATATATATACAGTATATATATATATATATATATATAAATATATATATATATATATATCCTTTTACTATAGTAGACTTAAACCTGTGTTTTAGTGACATAGAACAACATGAGGCTAAATCCTTCTCTCAACACTGGCTTTTGACATTAGCATGTCAGTGTGGATAAATGGCAAATTCCAATCTCTTGCCGTTTGCATACAGATGACTCTAAATTACACATGCATCATCCAGTTTCCACCAAACTGGATATAAATTATCCGTATTAACCTCTAAAGAGGCAAATAGGATTATATCTAAATAAAATAATCTTTGCAATCTAGTGCACAATAAATATGCACCAGATTTGTTGTGCATCAAGTGAGCACTACGAGACACATTGATGTGGTAGTTTTATAACATCACTTAGGCCCATCCACTCAGAGAAGAAACTGAACATTATTGGTGACTTTTGCAGCTTCTCCCTGTATATGATATAGGATTGAAACCATATCCACTAAGTCTTAAAAGTCACACAGGATGTTAGAAAACCTACAGAAAGCACCCACCAGTACTTCACCAGAAAACAGTGACTCCTCTCTAGAAGGTTGGATTTCGGCTAAACCAGTGGTGCCCCAAGTCAGTCCTGGAGGTCCGGCATCCTGCATGCTTTAGTCTCTACCTGGTTTAACGCACCTGGATCCAATGATGGCTCATTAGAGGCCTAAGAAGAACACCGACCTGCTGAAAAGGTTGTTACTACCACCAAGGAGAGAACTAAAACATGCATGATGCCGGCCCTCCAGGACCAACTTTGGGCACCACTGGGCCAAACGTTTAATTTTTCCAGCTGGACTCGAACTGAGACGGACTGAAGGTGATTTGGAAGATTCTGCAAATGCGCCCCCTGGTGGACGCATGTGGGAATGCACGAGTTTTCAATGCTGCTTGCAACTTTAGCTATGTATTGTGTTTTTAACCACAATGCGTAGGAAAAAAAAACCTGAAAGTGTGCAATACTTCCACCATCTGGTCTGGAGTGTGAACTGGAGCTAATGCGTTCACTAACAGATCTTACATCATACATCTGAAAATGGATTGGGTAAAGACAGCTTCCGTGTTTTAGTTAAACAACTGAAAACAACAGATCATATTCTGAGAGATGTAAAACTGAAGATAGCTGCTGCATTTAGTGTTAAGGACAAGAGACATATTTTGAGTCATTTTTGTCTTATAAACCAACACTGAGGCAAAGACGGCAGGCAAGAAAATTATCTAACTAGTCCTATGTCAGGTCTATAAGGTTATTAGCGGGAAATAACGGAGAAATCAACGATAAAGCCCAAGAGGAAAAATGAGCGACACAAAGTCTGGATTTTGTGAGTGTGAACGCTGTGGGACGCACTTTGCATGTACAAAATGGGCGAGTAATGACTTAAATAATACCAGCTTGTGAAAATCTGCCTTCAGGAAAATGCTTAGAAATAAACAATAGTATAAAACGGTGTTTAGATTCCAATATAGCAGTTAGCCTAGACTGTTTTCATGCTGCCATAGAGCTACCGGTGGAATCTACACGCATAAAATCCAGCATAAGTAGCTTCACTTATTGATCTGGAAATGATTAGATGTTTAGCGTTGTTTTAATTTAACTGAGTTGTGTTTATTTGACACTTAGCTGTCAGCTGTGAGTCATTAGCATGGAGCTATCAGTAAGTATGTTATGACAAAAACTGGGATGTTTACTACCGGTTACCTTCCTGGTGACTAACGTGGTTCCCGTCCATCAGTTTCATTCAACGGGACGTGAGCTGGGCTGCAGTCCATGATCCATTTCTTGCGTTATTCCAGACTCCTTTTTGGTTTTGGAAATGTAATAAATTGTATTCCACCCTCTGTATGTTCTGGGTGACGGATTGCATATTACCCACTGACAACTGGGACCTTGATTATCTATTATTTTCCTCAAAATCTCTCTGACCCCAGCGTGTTTTCTATGATAGATACTGTCAATATTGTCGGAGAACTGTACTTGGAACGCTAATTGGTCAGTTGGTGACAAATGCCCTGAAATGATTGGGGGAGGATCACTCATCAATTAGTGGGGCCCTCTTGCTGCCAAGAACCTCAGCACCACTAACAGCATTTCAACTTGGATTTAGTCAATTCTGGGAGAGATGGCCTAATTTAATTGGCCAACATTTAAAGCAATCGGTGATAATTGCAGTTTACTGAGATGTATTTGTGAACAAGCAGAGCTCAAACTCAAAGATTAAACTCAACATCAGACTGTAGCCGTGGTAAAAAAAATTATATAACTATGAAGATTGTTTTTTGAACGTTTACAAAGTAAATTTGCCAGCTCCTTAAAATCTTAAATTTAAATGTTAAACAATTTAAAATCTTTTAATTGATCTATGCTGAAACTATTAAATCAACTTTAGCAGCATTGAAATTCTCAATAAACAAATGTTAAGCATTTGCATATGTGGTCTGTGTTGAAATGTTAGCATTTACAGGAGCCCTAAAGGCCTGGGGAGCCTGAAGCAGCTACTTAGTTTATTTGGATTTAACAGAAGTGCAAATACTTGATATTTATTTTAATTGTATTTTTTTTATTTGTTGTCTTTAAGACTCTATAATTGTGGGTTTATATAGCATTTCACTGACAATAGCTTCACGTAACATAATTACCCAGTAATATTTTTAAATTTACTGTCAACATCTTTTAATACAAAAACACGATGGGCCGCTGGTGGACCGCCTCAACCACCGGGCTTAGCAAGTTTTCTGGGAGAACACCCTTTATCATGTACAATTTTCTTTCTACTTCTCGATTGTATGCCACTTTGTGTTGGTCTGTCACATTAAGTTCCATTAGGGCTGAAATGATTCCTCGAGTGATTCGAGTACCTCGATTCTTAAAATTTCTCGAGGAAATTTTATCTGCCTCGAAGCTTCGTTAATTTATATTTTATTATTTAGCGTACCGTGTTCCGGCCGGGTTATCACTTGCGTTGCGCGGAGCTCTCACTTTCGCCTGAGTTGTTGACGAAACCTAAGTGTTAGCAGCATAACGTCCAGTTTTCAAGTTCAGCCTGGGAGGATTTTATTGTTTGATGATAATGTCTGGATCTTTGTCGTTTTTCGGGGGACCAATAAGCATCTTTAAAATGACTGGTGCGATGCCTGGAGTACGGCAGCTTTTCTCCTCCTGGAGCTGCTGCCTGGTGGCGGTTCAGAGCGAACAGCGGGGAAGAACGCTGCAGGTGTATTTATACAGGTGAGCGGATAAACTGTACACTGTGGGCGGCTGCGCATTAGAAGATTAACGTAAGTGTAGCTTTACGGACAAACCGGAAAATTTATTTCATATCATCCCAGTCGCCACTAATGGGTGGCGATGCACATCATGATGTTACATAGCTGGTAGATGTGTTTCTGTGTGTGACAAATGCAGGTGTCAAATCCCGTCTCTATTATTGCTGAACATGAGAGCTATAAATGTCTGGGCAAGGTGAGAGTTCATCTATTAAACTGACTTAAGATGAATACATAAACCAAAAGCTGGAGTATAGACATTTTTTATAAGCTTATTTGTAAGCCTGCCTCTTTATTATTAAATTGAATATAATTTCAGATTTTTGTATAACTTTTCTTCAGGTTAATTTAGAAAGTGAGCTATTTTTGTTACAAGTTAATTTTTTAAACTACAGAAAAGTTGTTTTTAGGGAAGCTTAAATGTGAAAAATTCAACTGAATTTTGAATTCAAACTGAATATGTGATAGTAATACTGCTGTTATGTTAGATTTACCACTGTTCTATTTGATCTTTTTTTATCTGATTACTCAATTAATCGTAAGAATAATCGACAGATTACTCGATTACTAAAATATTCATTTACAACAGCCCTAGATTCCATTGAAATATGTTTATGTTTGTCTTTATAATCTGATAAAATATGTAAACGTTCAAGGGATACTAATACTTTTGCAAGCCACTGTATGTGTTCTGTTTTACTTCCTGGTGTTAAGATATGTTCAGAAATTCAACATTTCTTTTTGTGCACAAGATGAGGACATTTTTTACGTCCTGTAACTCTACCAATTTCTATTAATGACATGATGGAAAATTCTACTTTTTGCACAACAATAAAAAAGTTGATGACAGTTTATGTTTTTGACAAAATGGGATACCAAAAAACAGGAAGACCTAGAAACACTAAAAGCTACAAGTGTTTAATAAAATGTGACATCAAACAGGTCAATCTTCACCACTTCCTCTATGAGCTACTATTGCCATCTGAAGAACTGCACCCTTCTTAACCAAAAGCAACCAATCACAGCCAGGAGGAGGTTCTTAGTACTGTCAATCAATGCTGCTTAACTTCCTAATAGCAGAAAACATCTTATCTTTACAGGAAAACTGTCACTGGTAGCTATGGTAACTAGTCTGAGCACTCATGACAGGAAGAAGCTGTCGTGGGAGGGGGAGTTGGTGATGAGCAGCGCCACATGAGATTGCGATTGAAAGCGCTAAGACCCTCCTCTTGGATCTGATTGGTTGATTCTAGGTAACACTGGGAGAAGTTTATCAACATATGATCTTTACCATACAATCATGACGTAATAACAGTTTCAACAAATGTGTAAAAAAATGTTTTATTAAAGTTGCATACTGCAGTTTTAATTTAAGTTTTTTTGTGTGTGTAAGAAATCCAAGTGGAGTAAAAATATTTCTGTGTTAACTGGAGTATTAGTCATAACAGACAGCTCTTTGCTGGCTTCAAGAGCAGTTAAACAAGTGTTCTAACCTGAGAGGGAATGTCACAGAATCGTGGACTGGGTACTGTCTCCCAGTCTGTGCCCAGGTCCGTCTCCTCATCTGTCACTGATTCATCTCCACTTTCCTCAGTCAACCCCGATGCTTCTGGCTCAACAAACTCTATGGACTCCTCCAGGTCAGAGCTCACTTCGAATGAACCAGTCCTGCAGCAAAACACATAAAACCTCAAACCTTACTGACCTTACCATGGCGCTGAACCATGTTGTCTGAATGGACAGTCTACAAATGTAAATCTCAGATAAAGACAGTGTGGCTTTGTTTCAGACAGGTGTTCCCACAGTGCACTGAATACAAAAAACAAAGAACTGGTCTTTCATTACCACAACCCTGAGAAAACCCAAAGACAAAGACGAACTTCAAACCTTTAAAGCAAACACTGACAGGCCGACTTTAGTGAACTCACCTGCCCAGGTTATTGTTGTCAAGGGAAACCAGAAACATGATGTTCCTGAGAGTGTGATGAGGATGAAGCTTTTCACTGTTGACATGCTAAACACAAAAGAAGGCCAGAAGTTATAATCAGCTGTAGAAAATTATAAGCTGCAGTCACAAGCCCTAGAAATATGATGCACCTTTTCTCATTCCCTTTCTACATATTTTTCAAATGTACATTTTACTAGACTCAACCCTAGACAAGACAAGCTTTTTATAAGCACTTTTAAAACAGCAAAATTGACCAAGATGCTGAAAAGACATTATATAAAAACATTTACATAAAAAAAGGAAAACACATAAAAGATGTTAACACAACTTGACAAATAAATTGACCTCTCATGCTGGGTCAAAAACCAATGAAAAAAGATGGGCTTTGAAAGCAGATTTAAAAATAGACATTGATGAGGCCTGCCTAATGTGAGCTAGCATTACATTCCAAATCCTTGGAGCTGCCACATATATTAGAAAAGTCTTATCAATCCTTGAGCAATTTACCAGCAGTACATAAAACTTAAAAGTGACTAACACATGGAAATTAAAGGAAAAATCAAGTACATATCCAAAACAAATCAAACATTATAAAAATAAATTGGCTATGCATTTTAGATATTTACATAAGTCAAATATTAAACTAAAGCCTGTTAGCAATGATGGATGGCTGGGTTGGTAAATAGCCTGTAGTTTATAGCGCTTAAAGTCCAGAGGGCCACAATTAATCACCCACACATTCACACACTGACAGTGACAAGCTACTGGACTGTAGCCACCATAGACATAATAAAGAATAGACTGATAGGTATGTTCTCAACCTACATAAAAAGAATCACAGACAACATTTATTAGTTTTCAACCAAGCTTTTGCAAAAGGAGAAATCACAGCGAGCTGCCCACCACGAGTTCTGAAAACCTCCTGCTGAAGCTTGCCTTTTATATTCACAGAAGGGAGAGATAAAGAGAAAACATAAGTTTTGTCTCTGCACACAGGTCATCCAGTACTTTCTCATGGGAGCGATTTCTCACAAGGGCAGGGGGAACATTCTGTTTGTTAGAGATAATCATGCTACACAGACATTCTGTAAATGTGGGTCAAAAAGCTTCAACATAGCGTTGATTCATACACAGTAAACCTAAAACCTAAAAATGAAAAGCAAGTTAGTAATGTAAACTACTAATATAAGAGTGATATATGTAAAACTACTAATGTAAGAGTGATAACAACACATAATAATTCTAACAGACTCCCTATTGGCTGTTCGGGCACAGGAAATATGGTGGCCATCTTGGAGCAATTGCCCCTCCTACTTGGCTAAACCAAAACAGCAGAAGAAGCCTAGGCACTGCCAGATATTTCTGTTCAAATCAACAAACTATTGATGTCAAGGATTGGGGCATAACTTTTTACAAGTAACATCAACATATTATTGTCTATATTTTGTGAATAGAATATTACTATGCTGTACTTATGTCCACCGGCGAAATGCTGTATGAGATACTATTTATGGAGTTGTTTTTGTGAAAGGATTCTTGGCACCTCTTTGGGTCAAACTGACCTGACACTCTCCCTTTCCTTGCGTGCGAAGCGCAAAGTTGGACCAAATATGACTTGGGAAGTTTGCTGTTTGGACAGATAAGAACAACAATTTGTGATGATTTGGGTTATTCGGCAATTCTGAAATGGAGCAGATGTTGAGGTCAAGACGTCCCAAATATTTTCAAGGAAGTCCAACACACACTCAGTCTAAGGGCTGCCAGAATCCTTACATAAACCAAGGACAGTATTGCTATTGGTCGAAACTTTCCAACTCACATCAGTAAAGATGGGAGTAAAAGAGGGTGATAAGAATACGGGGAGATTTTTGGTTTTTGTACCGATGAAGCTGTAAGACGAATCCGTGGAAGAGTGTAATAAATCTCCTAACCAGTCTTGACCAGCAGGAAGAACTGTGCGTTATGTCTTTACCTATATACTGTATTTATGAGTTAGCCACCTTTCAATTCTCCAACAATGCTACATAATATTAGCTATGATGTTTGGTATAATACCAGGGTTCAGCCCCCACTATGAAGCTAACCAAGAGTTCATAAATCTTAAAAGTTTTAATTATTCCCTAACACTCATTTAGATTATCTGACACAAGAGCCTACCTTAGAAAGAAAACATTATACATATTATTATAAATATATTATGATATACTGTATGTCTGCATTCTAATCAGGGCTTGTTAATCCTGCTTTCTGAACGGGGCCCTGGAAAAAGGACAGAAAACAAAGCAAACAGAACATGTATTATGCCATGTTGGTTATTTTGTTTTTTGGTTTATTTCATTTCTAAAACCAGTTTTAGTGATGTAATGAAGTGATGTGTGAATCACTTCAAAAATAGTGGCAGCATTGCTGCAGCTAAATGTAGGTCCTAAATAAACTAAACTAAACCAACAAACCATGACAACAAACAACATCTGCATAAATAATAATAACTGCAACAAAAGTTACACAGTACAAGTTAGCACAAGATGTATTTATTGGTGGCTACAGTCCAACAAAGAGGACATATGAAGAACTCCTATGGTGGTTATCAAATAACACTTCCAGTGTATTGGGGCTGACCTGTGAGAAACAGAGGTGGAGGATGTTGGTGTTGAGCTTGTTCAGGGATCTGGTGAAGCGATGCCGATTGAGATTCTCTCCGCAGAACTCGCTGAAGAAACAAGTTAATCACCAGTATTATGGAGAGCCATTTCAGCCAAAATTAAATAAATAGGTAAATAAATAAGTAATTGGCCACTTTATTCCGATTTATATTGATTTATTTATGCATTTATTTATTATTTCATCTAAATGAATAAGGAAAATGGAAAAAGTCTAAACAAATAAGGAAATGGAAAAATAAATAAATGCAGAAATACATAAAATAATAAATAAATAATTACATAAATAGGAATAAAGAAGCCAATTACTTACTTCTTTATTTACATATTTATTTAGTTAATTTTAGCTGAAATGGCTCTCCATACAGTACACCCTCAAGCCATCATATTAAACTGCATGGTGCAAGGCTGGAGCAACCACAAAATGTGCTACCTGTTGCAGAGCCTCTTGGGGAGGTTGACATCCAGGATGTGGGACAGAATGGTGACCAGCTGGGTGGCGTAGCACAGTGCAGCACTGATGGTGTGAGCTGGGTTAATGTGGTCGAGCTCTGCAGGAAGATACATGAATGTTCAATTGAAATATTCCGTCTCCTCAGAGATGTAAACCATTTCAAGGAAACACAATGACTTTCCATGTCCAATTTGGTGACTGTTTCAAATTTGAAGTTTAAATATTTGAGACTTCTTATGACTGTAAAATTTATTTAAGCTATAATTCATTTCATTTGAGAACAAAATACACAGGACTGTCTAAATTCTGACCTTTGACGGAGGTTTTATTTTTACAAGCCACTCCAAACATTTTCTATATCAACACCAAACATACCAGGAGCTGGGACATTTTTTTTTTTTTTTTGGAGGTTCAATTTTAAAGTACACAATTCTGAATAAAATACAAGTGCTTTTTTTCCATTCACCGAGTCTTCCAGTAATATGCTTGAATACTGCTTTCTTCTTTAATGTGTACCATCCTACAGTGTGGCATTAAGAATTGTTTGGCATTACACCTTTCTCTACATTTCTCCACGCAACATGTATATTAAACCTATGAGCGTGCTTGTTTATACAAGGTTTCTATTAGGGCTGCATCTAACAATTACACTATCAACATAGTGGGAAGTTTTCAAATACTAAATTAGTTGATGATTACTTGAATAATCAATTTAATTGTGTTAGCCCCAGTTTCTACATAAAAATGTTCAGCAGAAGGCGTTAGGAGCCACAGACCTACTCCCTGAACCTGAGGCAGTCACGGGAGAGATTGGAGCCATAGACATCCAAAAGTCCCCTGGAGTGCTGGGCCCCTGTGGGGGCCACAGTGGAAACATCTGCTGCCACTCCAAGAGATGATTTGTTATTTGTTTTGATGATGATGTCTTTTGATAACTAAAACATGACGAGATTTGTGAGTTTTCATAGACAAAAATGTTAGTGGATGGTGTGTCAGACAAGATGGCACCTGTGTGTGAGGCTTGCCATTTCTCGCTGCCAAGTGTGTGTGTGCCACTTTTGTTTATTATCATTAATGTCGGTTCACTACTTGTGTATGATTACTAAACACTGCAGGATCTTCGGCTCTCTGTCAAAGATTTGATGAAAACTGGTCAGGGTCATGGTGTGAACGTCTCAGCTGTTCCGCTTCTCTGGTTGGATACTTGCTCACCTTTGTAGCAGCCTTGCTCCACTTCCTCAGCGTAAACGCTGGCGCTGCCGGAGTAAACATAGCGGCCAACTGGTAAAATCTAGGGCTTTCTGCAAGATTTCCTGAAGCTTCTCTAAGAAATGGAGCGGTACCTGGTCTCTTTTCTGCACCCACCTTCACTGGACCCCACTAATAGTCGGCTGGTATATGTCGTTGGTTCGGATGATGCTATCCGCCTCCGTAGCCCCCGCTGCCCACCTGAGTGAAGTTGGCCCCCCAATCTTTTTCAAATCTAATGAAACTGGTGTCAAATGTTTGTGCTGGTTTTTGCTGCAAAAACCTGCACACATTTTAAAAAAATAATTTGGTGTCAATCAACTGGACTACATTTGTGCTGGTTTGTGCAGAAAAAATGTTTGTGCAGCTATCATTTTAAAGATAACAAAAACATTTCCAGGGGTCATTGTAGGTCAAACAGACCCCCACATTTACAAAATAAAAAAAGAAATTGGAGTCAATCAACTCTACTACGTTTGTGTTGCTTTTGCTTTGAACATATTACTGAAAATTTAAAGTCAAGAAGTTTCATTTATTCCACTATAACCAACTCATGACCAGAATTGTATATAAACCACTTATTTCTCTTGATTATGTCACATTATTATACATAGAACTGAATATTCAACAACATTTTATGATAAGATTGATTTGTTTAATGAACTCTACATTCAACCTTTAATTTTTGTTTCACCTACTGCTCAAAGTTGCCTTTCTGCGTGCATGAAATGTTATTCGTGGTGTCAACAGTGTTGAAAAACCTTAATCCTGCATCTTAGTAAGTTCAGAGCAACACATGGTTCATTTAGTTTACTGTGAAAGATTGTTAAACATAAACCCGAATTGAACAACATGAACTTTGTTGTTCAACAACAACAAAAAAACCAATGCTAACATTTAATATTTAAAATAAACTATGCGTTCAACTGGAGAAAAAGTTTAAAATGTTGGTTACCAAAATACAAAGCTACCAGAACATTGAAGGCAAGTTTCCTTTGAAAAAATATATTGAACTGCCTTAGCCTCTCAAATTTAATACAATAATTCAAACAGCTTCATCAACTAACTCACCAAATAAAAAACAACTTTCAGGAAATCTGGCCACATTCCTTTGTGTAGAACACAATGTGACAGCATATGCTGGTGTTTTCTGATGGTGTTGTCATTTCCTTTCTGAGGTCATTGTACATTTTCCAGGTCTGTGAATTTGGTAATAAATCCAGTCACATGCTTTCCCATTTATTGTAGAAATCAAGATAAGAGTCGTTTAATTAATATGACAAGAATGCAGAACAAGAACTTCACATGCAACCCAATAATTATTAACAGCACTTTCAGGGATTTTTATACATATCTATACACGGACGTGGCTGACCCGGAAGATATCTCCTCTTATCTGAGCAGTATATCTCTACCTTCTGTCACGAGAGAGGATCGCGCCTTCTTAGATTCTGCTATCACTCTGGAGGAAGTTTGGGCTGCAATTAAATCTATGCCAAACAAAAATGTCCCAGACCCCATGGGTTTCCATTGGAATTTTTTAAGTCATTTTGGCCAGAGATTCAACCAATATTCATGCCCGCTGTTAATGATATTTTGAGTAATGGCATCCCCCCTCGTGGAGACACGCCTCCATCAGTCTGCTTTTAAAAGAAGGCAAGTTCCCTGGATTGTTCCTCCTTTAGATGTATTAGTCTGCTTAACGCTGATTTTAGAATTGTGGCAAAAGTATTGGCCCAAAGATTGGAAAACATCTTCCCTAAAATAATAAACCCAGATCAGGTAGGATTTATAAAAATGAGATATGGCACAGACAATATATGACGTGTTTTAATGTTGTTCAATATCTTAATATTCACAAAGAGCCAGCACTAATTGTTTCCCTAGATGCAGAGATGGCTATTAACCAAGTTGAATGGTTGTTTCTTTTACAGGTGTTACATAAATTTGGTCTGGGACCAAATTTCATCCATTTCAAGCTTTTATTCAGACCCAACAGCCTAGGTTAACACAAATGGCTTGATGTCTGAGCTATTCGAGAGTCATGGGGTTTGTAGGCAGAGGTGCTCCCTTTCGCCCTTATCGTTTACGTCGTTTATTGAACCTCCGGCCAATATTATTAGGACTAATCTGGATGCATCTGGAATCAATATAGGCAGTAGAAACCATATAATTTCACTATTTGCAGATGCCGTACATTAGTATATGTGCAATCCTGAGAAATAAATTCCAGCAATCCTGGAATCTATGGCTACGTTCAGTGATTTGTCAGGATACAAAATCAACATAGGAAAGTCTGTCACACCCCTTTTACCACCCCCCCGCCCCCAGAAAGGTTCATGCAATCTCACCTTTCAAATGTCTGTGAGAGACTTCAAATATCTGGGTAGTTTTGTTACACCTGATTTGAATAACTTGAAACTAATTACTCACCTTTAATTCAGAAGATTAAAAATGATTTAATAAAATGGGCTCCCCTGCCAACCTCTTTATTAGGGAGAATTAACACCATAAAAATGAATATTCTTCTGTGACTGAACTATTTATATCAAAATCTTATCTGCTATCTATCCTCTGCAAACTTCAAATCAATAAATTCTTATTTATCTTGCTTTGTCTGGAACAACAAACACCCAAGAGTCAAGTTTTCCATATTAACTAAGCCAAAGCATGTTGTAGTTTATCTTTACCTTCTCGGCAGCTTTATTATTGGTCAGCACAACTTAAAATCATATCAAATTGATTTATGAATAGAAGGAACTCTTTATGGTTAGATCTGGAATTTCAGTCTTGTCTCCCAAGCTAACTTAATTCCCTTTTCTTTATAAGTGGCATAGACCAAATAGTTCTTCTCAGAAGTAACTTCATTGTTTGAAATACTTTGCTGGCTTGGTGAGATGTGAAGAAATACAGTGCCTTGCAAAAGTATTCGGCCTCCTTGAATTTTTCAACTTTTTGCCGCTTTTCAGGCTTCAAACATAAAACTGTAAAATTTTTATTATTTTGTGAAGAATCAACAACAAGTGGGACATAATTGTGAGATGTAACAAAATTTATTGGATATTTTAAACTTTTTTAACAAATAAAACCCTCCAAAGTGGGGCGTGCAATATTATTCAACTCCTTTGCATTAATATTTTGTTGCGCCACCTTTTGTCACGATTACAGCTGCAAGTCGCTTGGTTTTGTCTCTATTAGACAAAACCAAGAACTTTGAGAGACTGAAGTTCTTGCGCATTCTTCATTGCAAACCAGCTGGAGCTCAGTGAGGTTGGATGAAGAGCGCTTGTGAACAGCAGTTTTCAGCTCTTTCCACAGATTCTCTACTGGATTCTGGTCTGGACTTTGACTTGGCCATTCTAACACCTGAATACATTTATTTGTGAACCATTTCATTGTAGATTTTGTTTTATGTTGGAAGATAAATCTCCATCCCAGTCTCAGGTCTTTTGCAGACTCCAACAGGTTTTCTTCCAGAATGGTTCTGTATTCGGCTCCATTTATCTTCCCATCAATTTTAACCAGCTTCCCTGTCCCTGCTGAAGAAAAGCAGGCCCAAACCATGATGCTGCCACCACCATGTTTGACAGTGGGGATGGTGTGTTCAGGGTGGTGAGCTGTGTTGCTTTTACGCCAAACATATCGTTTTGCATTGTGGCCAAAATGTTTGATTTTGGTTTCATCTGACCAGAGCTCCTTCTTCCATGTTTGGTGCGTCTCCCAGGTGGCTTGTGGCAAACTTTAAATGAGACTTTTTATGGATATCTTTGAGAAATGTCTTTCTTCTTGCAGCTCTTCCATAAAGGCTAGATTTGTGCAGTGTACCACAGCTGTAGATCTCTGTAGATCCAGAGTGATCATGGGCTGCATCTCTGATCTTTCTTCTCCTTGTTCCAGATGAAAGTTTAGAGGGACGGCCAGGTCTTGGTGGATTTGCAGTGGTCTGATACTCCTTCCATTTCAATATGATCGCTTGCTCAGTGCTCCTTGTGATGTTTAAATCTTGGGAAATCTTTTTGTAATCCAATCTGACTTTAAACTTCTCCACAACAGTATCAGAGCTGCATGGTGTGTTCCTTGGTCTTCATGATGCTCTCTGCGCTTTAAACACAACCTGAGACGATCACAGAGCAGCTGCATTTATACAGGACTTGATTATACACAGGTGGGTTCTAATTATCCTCCTCAGTCATTTAGGACAACACTGGATCATTCAGAGATCCTCACTGAACTTCTGGAGTGAGTTTGCTGCACTGAAAGTAAAGGAGCTGAATAATATTGCACACCCCACTTCACAGGTTTTTATTTGTTAAAAAAAGTTTAAAATATCCAATAAATTTCATTCCACCTCAAAATTGTGTCCCACTTGTTGTTGATTCTTCACAAAATAATAAATTTTTTTAGATCTTTATGTTTGAAGCCTGAAAAGCGGCATAAGGTTGAAAAGTTCAAGGGGGCCGAATACTTTTGCAAGGCACAGTACCTAAATATCTCCTCCACCTTCTGTTCGTTGTCGCAGTTAACTTTGAACACAGATTTACCTTCACAGATTAGAAGCATTGGTTTGTCTGAGTGGTCATCTAAGGGACTGTCAATTATTATGAACATACTGGACTCTGACTCTGTTCAACCCTTTGAACAAGTTAGAGCTAATTTCAATATTTCTAACAGAGATTTCTATAAATTCCTACAGATCCGTAATTTTGTGAGTTCTCTCACAAAATGTCTAAGTTAGAAAATATAACTGTCATGGCAAAGTCTCCTATAGGACTTATCTTTAAAATACATACAGTACAGACCAAACGTTTGGACACACCTTCTAATTCAATGGATTTTATTTATTTTCATGACTATTTATAAGGCAAGAAATCCCACTTATTAACCTGACAGGGCAGGTTGACCTATGAAGTGAAAACCATTTCAGGTGACGACCTCTTGAAGCTCATCAAGAAAATGCAGAGTGTGTGCAAACCAGTAATCACAGCAAAAGGTTGCTACTTTGAAGAAACTAGAATATAAGGGGTATTTTCAGTTGTTTTACACTTTTTTGTTTAGTGCATATTTCCACATGTGTTATTCATAGTTTTGATGCCTTCAGTGTGAATCTACAATGTCAATAGTCATGAAAATAAAGGAAACTCATTTAATTAAAAGGTGTGTCCAAACTTTTGGTCTGTACTGTAGTTTGTTATCTGGTTCTGATTCCTTAAGTTATGATGCTATGAAACTGGTGTGGGAGCATGACCTAGGGCTGACGTTCAATCCAGCAAATTGGGGAGAGATCTCTTTCCCAACTGCACCTCGGTTTCTATACATGAGCAGAACTTTAAATTCTTCTACCAAACTTATTATACACCTGTTCACCTTCAGAAGATGTTCCCTGATGCTTCAGATCTTTGTCATAAATGCAAAATACATAGGGGCACATTTATTCATTTATTTTGGTCTTGCAATTGTATTCACATTTTCTAGAAAGTGGTTCATCTGATGATACAAGGGATCGTTTGTTAAACAGTCCCTACTAACCCCCTCCTTCTGTCTTTTTAATCATGCTCCAGACATTCTACTTAATCCAGATACAAAATCTTTACAGATACTAAATTTCTGCCCAAGAAATGTATACTACTGAGATGGTCAGCACCACAGGCCCTGCAGTTGATATGTGGATATCACAAATTTCTGCTGTTATCTCAGTTGAAAAACTGACTCACAATCTTCATCAAACATCAGACAAATTCTGGAGGATCTGGAACCCATTGCAATCTTTCTTACATAAACTGTGATATCAACTGGAGATGAGAACTGACCACTCCACCCTTTTTGTTACATTCAATGTGTCACTCACTCTGCTGCCCTTTGACAGTTTGGGGACTTTCTACTTTGAACCATACCCGGGAATGTCTGTATTTTGTGTATTAAGGCTGTATGTATGTTTTCATGTAGACACTGCAGTGCTCCTTGTTGATTTGGGTTGGGTTGTTTTTATTTGCTTTTGTTGATGTTTATATAAAGTTCTGAAAATCAATAAAAAAATGTTTCCAGGCATCATCAGCGATCAACCACCCCCCCACAATTACAAAATCAAATAAAATATTCCTGAGGAAGAAACTAGATGGACTGATGAAGAGGCAGCTGGTTCTAATGAAGGACTGCAATTCTATTTATTGAGCCACATTGTTCAGGAAGCAACAATGACTCCAACATTTCTGGGGAGTAAGAACATCTGTTGCCTCCAAATCACAAAATGGTAATAACAGACCTATGCATATAATAATTATTCCTCTTTAATTAAAAATAATCCAGTTACTTAAGTAACTTGTTCAAGTTCTGGTGTGTCCCAACATGTGAATGTTCTGGGCAGGTCATGAAACTAGAATAGTGTAAAATTTCACATATCGCTGTTTGGTTTCCACCAGGAAATTTTGTGAAGTTTCCACTGTCACGTCTCCCTAAAGCTTGCTGTGAAAAAAAAAAAAATTACCAATCACTTTTAGATGAAAACACTCGGGTTTATTTCTATATTGTGCACAATACACAGAGCTTAAAGATAATAATGTAGCAGCTCCGAACAAAAGCTCTGCCAGGCACAGTCAACACATGGGTTTTATTTCAAGGATATCTCTTACAATACACTACATCCGGCTGCGCGCCGCTCCGCTACAGTGCATCCTCTGCAGTAAATACCCACACCCTATTATCAATGACAGCACTTACACTGTGTCTGCACTGCTGAGAGTGGCATTGCAGTGTGCCGCCCTTCAGTAGGGTGGAGCAAAATTAGAACCAATTCTATTTTTACCAACGCCAGAGCAAGTGCCAAATCATTCTTGGAAGATAACACTGCTGTAACAGGAAGCTGCACGAGCTCAACATCCGTATTTTCTAAATAATTCATCAAGACAGACTACTTTTGCACTAAATAGTTCCTTTGTTTATGAAAATATGGGTATATTTATATATGGTGTCAGTGTGTATGAGTTATGGCTCATGCCATGCATATTTGGAGTTCATTCTGAAACAAATTAAGTTTCACTCTCAAGTCACAGCAGGAGTACCAGTCAAGGCGGAGAGAGCAGTGGGCGGCAAATATTAAATTTGGAAGTTGAGAATTTTTGTATTTTATATGACACCATTCATTATTTTTTATCACTGGCTTTATTGTGTGATCTCTCATTTCCTGCACATGCGTCTTGCAGAACCTCTCTGCGGTTCACAGCGGAGTGGAGCTCAGAAGGTCTGTAAGCAGGGAAAATTGCTCCAGAACAGCTGCAGTCTGCCTGCAAAGTGGGGATTGGTGCAGAGCAGTGTTGAGCTTATAGTTTTTTTCAGAAAAATGATTCATTCACTGTTATCTTGTAGCTTAAGTCCTATAGGAACATGAGTCTGTGTGTGTGTTTGACTACATATAAAAATGAATGAACAGTATGGCGCTAACTAGGAGTGGATGATATTTCAGAGCATTCTGACCAATGATAAAATTTGTAACAAAAACCCCCAGAAATCATAGTTACTCATTTGATAAAATTAACTCAACAGGTTTTTTGCAGTATTATATAAAACCTAAAAAAACACAAAAAACATAAGTTTATGTTCCTGCAGCCATATTTAGGAAAGAATACTTTCCTAAATATAGTAATATTTAGGAAAGTATTCAGTCTCAAAGTATTAAAAGAAAAAATTTCCTTCTGTTTCTGTTGTTTAGATTAAAAATGTCTGAACAAAATAGAACAAAAGCTATCATACTTTTTTATGGAAGTCAGCCAATAATGATCGATGGTTGATCAATCGGAACATCATCCTATTTTTTAAGCCAGCCTCCTTACCTGGGCCAGAGCTGGTGCTCTTCTCTTCCACCCAGCTGTAGTAGGCGGAGCAGTCTCCATTGCTCGGCAAAACAACTGGTGTCCCTGTGATGCTGATGCTGGTCTCTCCATTCTGGTCGTCCCAGATCCAGCGTCCAGACAGGTAGGTGGTTCTCCGGGCCTCTGCCAGCTCGGTCACTGTGCTAGAGGTTAGAGCGAGGCCGACCTCTGTGACATCAGACAGGTCTCTGCGACACAAATAAAATGAAATAATTTAATTTCAAATGTATGCAATTGTTATTTTTCCCTCTAGATGTCAGATTTGTGCTCCAATGCTTTTATCATATGCTGTATGTAGTGTTGCTATGTTAGGTATAGTTTTAAGTGCGGCAGCGTATACAGATGTATCACCACCAAAGTAAAAATAAACCTGCAAACCAGTGACCATAAAAAGAAAACATATCAACCCAAAGAAATATGAAGTGAAGCTTTGGATCAGGGGCGCAATTACATACTTTCTGAGGAGTATGTGAACACATCATCAACGCCCCCCCTCTCACAGTCCCACTACTACATGCAGCTCTCCCTTATTCATGCACTAATAAAATACTGTAATTCTTTCATGGACTTTTATTTTGTGTTACATATTACAGCAGGTGATCATCTCAATCACAAACAAAATAAAAGTTTAATAAGGTAAAAATATGTAACAGTAGTGGCCCTCGGTGTTCAACAAAATTTCTGTAGTGGAAATATGAAATCTGAACAACTTGCACAGTATGCACCCACTTGCATACAGGTTAGAAGGTACAAATATTTTAAAGACAAAAACCAGGAGAAAACTATACACGAAAAAAATTAAGTATAACCAAAAAGAACAAGGGCTGGAATAAAAGTTTCGAGAGCCAAGAACTGAAGAAGGGAAGAAAGAAATGATGGAAGAAACAAAGGACAGAATAAAACAGCAGTAACGGCGTCAGGACTGGTGCTTCTGAGTCCAGGTCCGAGGCTGAATGTTTACACTCAAGAAATATTTCAGGAACATTGCTCTTTGTACGTCACAAAAATGCAAAAATAATTAGGGCGTGCCGTGGTGGCGTAGGGGTTAGCGCAACCCATGTTTGGAGGCCTTGAGTCCTCGACGCGTCCGTCGCAGGTTCGACTCCTGGACCCAGCGATATTTGCCACAGGTCTTCCTCCTTTCCTGTCAGCCTACTTTCATATAAGGGACACTAGAGCCCACAAGAGACCCCCTGGAGGGGTAAAAAAAAAAAATTATTCAACCAAATCTACTTCTTGGTATTAAACTAATAAATGTCTTAATAAACAAAAACTTATTATATGCAGCCATACATTAGTTAGGTAGTGACTTGAATTAATCAGCTTATATTTCACAATAGTTGCAGGGTTTTCCACAGAAAACTTGCTAAGCCTGGTGGTAAGGGTGCTAGGGCAATCACCACCATGATTTTGTGTTAAAAATGTTAAGTTACAAAAATTCAGAGGTAGACGAGCTGACATAATTTGGAAAAACACCCTCACACAGTTCAGTGACTCAACAATAAACCTAGCTTAATCCATCTTTACTGTAACTGGTCAATAAAGAAACCTATTTAACATTAACAAACAATACTTAGCCTGGTGGGGAGGAAAGTAAAGCCTTATCAGGCTTATGATACACTGGGGGAAACCCTGAAGTGGGTGGATAGATAAAGACATGGACAAACACTCTTGGAATAGATAAAGTCTGAAAAGGTTTATCTGTACTTCATTTTTCTTTTGATGTACTTGTCCAGAGATGGAAAAAATCTAGAGGCACTTTAAAATACACTATATGCAAGAAATTGTGGTCTTTTTGTGTGTATACTTTAAAAAACAGGAAATAAAAGAGAAAAGTCCCTGTGAACTGTGTGAAACGATTGAATGGAATCTTACTGAAGCAGCAGAACATGCAAGATGATGCCAGTTGCTGTCTGCTGTGCTATATTTGCCAACCTGCTGCTTTGCTTCTCCTCTTGCATATGGAAAATGTGCGTGATGAGCTCCTGGATGTGGTCTCGTCTGAGAGCTGCCAGTTGACTTAGTTTGTTGTGTTGTTCTCGGCTGCGCCTTTCCAACAGCTCCACCAGACGGCGATTGTGGCGATCAATTTTGTCTCTCTTTTCCTGATGCCTTCCAGCACGCCGCTGCAGCCTCTGAGTTTCCTCTTGAGAGCGCAGAAGGAGCTCACGATCTGAAACAAAAGATGGAAAATAAGGAGATGCAAATAATTTAATCAGAATATTCAGACAAAGAACCCAACACTCACAGCTCTTCACCTCTTCATTACCCCAGGCAACCGCCTCCTTTAGTTGGTCTCTCTTTTTCTTAAAGAGCATGATCTTCCATTTCTGAAAGAAAAAAAAATCATATGCACACATATACATACAGTATATATACACTGCTCAAAAAAATAAAGGGAACACTTAAACAACACAATATAACTCCAAGTAAATCAAACTTCTGTGAAATCAAACTGTCCACTTAGGAAGCAACACTGATTGACAATCAATTTCACCTGCTGTTGTGCAAATGGAATAGACAACAGGTGGAAATTATTGGCAATTAGCAAGACACACTCAATAAAGGAGTGGTTCTGCAGTTGGGACCACAGACCTCTTCTCAGTACCTATGCTGTCTGGCTGATGTTTTGGTCAGTTTTGAATGTTGGAGGTGCTTTCACACTCGTGGTAGCATGAGACGGACTCCACAACCCACACAAGTGGCTCAGGTAGTGCAGCTCATCCAGGATGGCACATCAATGCGAGCTGTGGCAAGAAGGTTTGCTGTGTCTGTCAGCGTAGTGTCCAGAGGCTGGAGGCGCTACCAGGAGACAGGCCAGTAGACAGGAGACAGTAGACCAGGAGACAGGCGTCTCCTGGTGAGGAGACGTGGAGGAGGCCGTAGGAGGGCAACAACCCAGCAGCAGGACCGCTACCTCCGCCTTTGTGCAAGAAGGAACAGGAGGAGCACTGCCAGAGCCCTGCAAAATGACCTCCAGCAGGCCACAAATGTGCATGTGTCTGCACAAACGGTTAGAAACCGACTCCATGAGGATGGTATGAGGGCCCGACGTCCACAGATGGGGGTTGTGCTCACAGCCCAACACCGTGCAGGACGCTTGGCATTTGCCAGAGAACACCAGGATTGGCAAATTCGCCACTGGCGCCTTGTGCTCTTCACAGATGAAAGCAGGTTCACACTGAGCACATGTGACAGACGTGACAGAGTCTGGAGACGCTGTGGAGAGCGGTCTGCTGCCTGCAATGTCCTTCAGCATGACCGGTTTGGCAGGGGGTCAGTAATGGTGTGGGGTGGCATTTCTTTGGAGGGCCGCACAGCCCTCCATGTGCTCACCAGAGGTAGCCTGACTGCCATTAGGTACCGAGATGAGATCCTCAGACCCCTTGTGAGACCATATGCTGGTGCGGTTGGCCCTGGGTTCCTCCTAATGCAGGACAATGCTAGACCTCATGTGGCTGGAGTGTGTCAGCAGTTCCTGCAAGATGAAGGCATTGAAGCTATGGACTGGCCAGCCTGTTCCCCAGACCTGAATCCGATTGAGCACATCTGGGACATCATGTCTCGCTCCATCCACCAACGTCACGTTGCACCACAGACTGTCCAGGAGTTGGCGGATGCTTTAGTCCAGGTCTGGGAGGAGATCCCTCAGGAGACCATCCGCCACCTCATCAGGAGCATGCCCAGGCGTTGTAGGGAGGTCATACAGGCACGTAGAGGCCACACACAATACTGAGCCTCATTTTGACTTGTTTTAAGGACATTACATTAAAGTTGGATCAGCGTGTAGTGTTATTTCACTTTAATTTTGTGTGTGGCTCCAAATCCAGGCCTCCATTGGTTAATAAATTTGATTTCCATTGATGATTTTTGTGTGACTTTGTTGTCAGCACATTCAGCTTTGTACATAACAAAGTATTCAATGAGAATATTTCTTTCATTCAGATCTAGGATGTGTTATTTGAGTGTTCCCTTTATTTTTTTGAGCAGTGTATATACATATATACACACACACATACATATATATATATATATACATACACACGTGCGCACACGCCCACACACACATGTGTGCACCCCCATACACACACACGCCCACACATTCATATGGTTAGGGTTGTCCTAAATGACTGATGATCATAAATAGAATCCACCTGTGTGTAATCAAGTCCCTGTATAAATGCACCTGCTCTGTGATCGTCTCAGGGTTTAAAGCGCAGAGAGCATCATGAAGACCAAGGAACACACCAGGCAGGTCCCAGATACTGTTGTGGAGAAGTTTAAAGCTGGATTTGATACAAAGACAGTTCAGCTGTTAATCACCAAGGCTGAAATCGGCACTTGGGAGACAGCGGCTCCCCAGAACAACGGACTAGTGCAACAGGGTGTAAAAAGCAACAGTCAAAAGAAAACATTGTGCCCGAAAACAGAAGAGGGGAAAGCGGGCAGTGCGATGGCCCAGCTTAAGGCTAGGAAGTCACCTATTCTGACTCCGTTTCTGGCCAATGTTCGGTCACTGGATAACAAAGCGGATTTGTTACATCTGAGGCTGAGAGTTTCTGCAGAGATGAAGAATTGTGCTAATCTTTGCCTAAAGGAAACCTGGCTTAACAGCAACATGACAGACTCAGGCCTTCCAGATGAACGGTCTTCAGTTATTCAGAGCGGACCGCAACCAATGGTCAGGAAAAACACGGGGAGGAGGATTCTGTATGTACGTGAATGAAGGTTGGTGTACAAACTGTGGACTGGTTAAAAACTGCTGCTCTGAGGTGATAGAACTCATGAGAGCAAAATGTCGGCCATACTCTCTGCCTTGGCAGTTTACTGCCGTGTTCCTCACCATTGTTCACATCCCTCCGGGTGCTAACGGCAACGAAGCATCAAAGGAGCTACATGACACCATTGTCTCACTGCAAATGAAGCACCCAGAGTTGTTTAACGTGGTTGCGGGGGACTTTAACCACGTGAAACTGACGGACACTCTGCCCAGTTTTTACCACCATATCACCCTCCCCACACACGGAGACAATACTCTGGACTGTGTGTACACCAACATTCACGGTGCGTACAGAGCTCTTCCTCGCCCCCGTCTTGGCCTCTCTGACCACATCTCATTCTGGCACCAGCATATTGTCCACTGATGGGATGGATTAGATCAACGAAGAAGACAGTCACTGTGTGGCCCAGGGATGCAGCCTGTGTGCTCCAGGACTGTTTTCAGTGCACAGATTGGCAGGTCTTCAGCGAGGCAGCTACTTATGAGGGAGAGGTGGACCTGGGGGAATACACCTCCTCTGTCAGCCTCCAAGTGTGCTGATGATGTCACCACCACCAGGACTGCAACTTGTTACCCGAACCAGAAAACCTGGCTGAGTGCTGAGGTGAGAGCTTCTGACAGTCAGGGACGCTGCGTTCAGGGCAGGCAAGGCATCCACACTCCGAGAAGTGAAGAAAGAATTGGTTGAAGGGATTGTGAGGGCCAAAGCCGCATACGCCCAGAAAAATCTTAAGTTTTCTTTAATATCATCCTGTCTCATTCTTGCGTCCCCAATATCTCATTTCTTCTTGCTTTGCGCTGTTACACCCCTAATTGTAACAAATATGAACTCACCATCTCATCAGCCTGTAGCCGCTTGCCCATCACACGTAGGACACTGAGAAGTAAAATTTTCAAAATTCATTATTAATGGTTAATAGTGACATCAATCACAAACTGAACATGCATTTGTAACTTGTTCCATTATGTTTTACCTCTGCTGCAGTCTTTCCTTCTCTTCCTCAAGCTTCTGTAGCCTTCCCCATTTCTCAGAGTATCTATAGAGACAAGTATAATCATCAAGAGCTCCTGTCCAACACCAGTTTGACATATACATATATACACATGTATATACAGATACATATGTATATGTATTTATTTATTTATATATATATACATACAGTATATATATATAAAGTATATACAGTATGTACACTGCTCAAAAAAATAAAGGGAACACTTAAACAACACAATATAACTCCAAGTAAATCAAACTTCTGTGAAATCAAACTGTCCACTTAGGAAGCAACACTGATTGACAATCAATGTCACCTGCTGTTGTGCAAATGGAACTTTGTACAGAACAAAGTATTCAATGAGAATATTTCTTTCATTCAGATCTAGGATGTGTTATTTGAGTGTTCCCTTTATTTTTTTGAGAAGTGTATATGCTGTATATATATATATATATATATATATACATACACACACACACACACACAATCACGCCGGCACAAGCACCCACACATACTGTATATATACACACACAGAAACAGAAAGATAGACAGATTGATCTAGAGTTATTTGAAATCTCTGAAATGTATTGAAACGTATGAATACTTGACTGAAATATTAATGGAATTAATACTCCATTAATTCAACGCATGTTAATCCTAAAATATTAATCCCCATCTTGTAGTTTTTTTAACCCTTTCATGCATGAATTATGATCCTTTGTGTCAGAATTATTTTTCCATTTTTCAAAATTTTTTTCTTAAGGCATAAAAAAGGTAGGAAATTTTTTTTGTAAAGATTATTTTTTTATTTTTATGTGATCAATTGTAATTTTGTCCAAATACAAAGTTGTTATTTGAAAAATACATCAGTAGTATTGTTCCTTAGGGGTTATCTGATGTCACAATATTTTTTTTACTTGCAAGAGTCGTCTACAGTAGAAGGAGGGACCGGGTCGGTTCTTATGCTTTTTTGTCTGTCGGCCATATTGTATTTAACAAAAATAATTTCTTGCATTTGCAGCTGATGGCCAGTAGTTGATGGTATATTTTATGATGCCTTAGTGTCCACTTCAGTGGTCTGTGTGCATTTATAACAGAAAAATCCACAGGAAGCACAAGAAAATGGCTTTTAGATAGCTGTCCACTGTAGTGACCACTATGCATGAAAGGGTTAAAAATCAATTTAGCTTTTGTGTTGTTTTCTAAGCTTGCCTCTGCTATGCCTTCTATTGCTGGTTTGCAGACACGTGACCTGGATGACACACGAAATTCAGATGGGGGTCCAGAAGTGGATTTGTCTGGTTCAAAACAGAGAAAATTCGATCACAACAAGTAGCTAATGCCCTAAATACGCTGAAACAGACGAGGCATCTCAAAAAAATACGTGTTTATTTAGGATATGTATTATCTTGGTAAGAAAGACTTCTCATATAATCTTGAGGATTTACCCAGCATCAAGGTGATCAAAGTAACTAACTCTATGGAGCTGCAGACTGCATATTATATGATGAGCCAGAAGAAAATCTTCAAAAGCCTGGAGAATACAATCATTTAGTTTCAGGTTGGGTCAAACATTTGTGACTCGGCACTGTGTTAGCTGCTAATGTAACAACTTTAGAAAATGTGCTTTTATTTTTTATTATTATGATAATGTTTGAAATTTCACCAAATCCTGATTAATACTGAAGAATCCTATTTTTTGTTATATTTTAAGAATTTTATTATTTTACTTATTTTGATAAGCGCTAGTACCTGTACTGTCACTTTAAGAGAGCGTCTTATGACATCAGTACTGTACTACCTTCAGGTGGCGCTAGGCTGCCTGAGAATAGGTAGAAAATGTTCCTTGCTTTTGGTTAAGCTCGCGTTTTATGAAATATATAAAATAATTGTAAGAACATGCAGCTGTGAATGAAGCAACTTTATTGCTGTGAATTCCGACTCCTATGAATGGAAGAGCTGCATGTTAAAGGGCTTTTTTTTCTATTTGTGCAGCAATGTGTATTTGTTTCTTTTGTTCTACAATGTTTAAGCTGATTGTATTAAGGGCACAAAACATCTGGGATATGTGATTATTTCAGAGGGTTTTTTTTATTTTACAAGAAATCTACCCTTTTTGTTATTGTGGATTTATTTATGAGAACAATAGTACTGTACTACCTTCAGTTGGCACTAGGCTGCCTGAGAAGAGGGGACTCCAGTGATTGGAAGAGCTGCGTGTTAAAGGCAATTTTTATTTCTATCTGTACAGGCCTCTGCCAGCAACCTGCATTAAAGAACAACCAGAAACTCCTGTGGTCCGACTCCCTTCTTGAACTGAACACAACGCAGAACACATCAAGGTTAGCCGACTGTATAAGACTAGGTGATCAGTAAAGAGCACTAATAGTATACACCGGTTACACCACATATGTCAAAGTCATTAATTATCTATGGCCCCCTGGATGATATTTAATTACTATTAGAACCGGCCCACAGGCCACAGCCGCTCGCTGGCATTTTGCACGCACCAACACTACATTTCCCACAATGCAACGGTAGCCCGCGAAGTCACAGCAGCGCGCACAAGCGGCTTCATTGTTCATCAGCAATCAGAGCAGAGATCAACTTTCAGGTAACCTCCTCAAAAATGGCTAAACGTAAGGTGGATGCTGCGAACAGGGGGTTTCAAGCCAGGTGGGAGGCAGAGTACATGTTCACAGAGGTAAAAAGCAAACCTGTGTGTCTTCTGTGTGGAGAAAGGTTGGCTGTAATGAAAGAATATAATCTATGAAGGCACTATCAAACTTCTCAGAAATACACAGACAAAGACAAGAATATGGACAAGGAACAAGGGCTACAGAAGGTGAAAGAATTAAAACGAGGCCTTAAGTCCAGGCAGGCTATGTTCACATATGCCAAATCACAAAGCGAGGTTGCTGTCAAGGCTAGCTTTATTGTGGCAAAATCAGCCCAGCCCTTTATAGAAGGAGAGTTTATCAAAAACTGTATGCTTAAAGTTTGTGACGCAGTGTGCCCAGATAAAAGACAACTATTCTCAAACGTGAGCTTGAGCAGAAACACCGTTGCTGAACGTGTAGACCAGCTTTCCACCAATATAAAAGAACAACTTGTGAGAAAGGGAAAAGATTTCATCGCATATTCTCTTGCTGTGGATGAAAGCACGGACACATCTGACATTGCCCAGCTGTCAATTTTCGTTCATGGAGTAGACTCCAGCCTGAGCATAACAGAAGAGTTTTTGGCATTACGTCCTATAGATAGATAGATAGCATTTATTGTCATTGAACAGAATTCAACGAAATTTCCATTGCATGGCACATGCATGGCACAACTACAGGACAGGATCTGTATGAAGAGGTATCCAGATGTGTAAATGAGATGGGGCTGCCTTGGGAAAAACCTGTGGGATTAACCACAGACGGAGCACCCGCAATGTGTGGGCACAGGAGTGGATTGGTGGCAAGGATGCGTGAGAGGATGCGGGAGGAAAACGTCAAGGATGACCTGAAGCTTATCACTGCATCATACACCAAGTGTCGTTGTGTGGTAAAGCCTTGAAAATGGAACATGTAATGAGCACCATAACGCGAGCAGTTAACATCATCAGAGCCAAAGGTTTAAATCACTGCCAGTTCAAGGCATTTCTGGGTTAGTTAGATACAGAGTATGGTGACTTACTGTATCACACAGAGGTGCAATGGTTAAGCCAGGGAAAGGTGCTGCAAAGATGTTTCGAGCTGCGTGAGGAGATCTGTCCGTTCATGGAAAGCAAGGGGAAAGTCACAACAGAGCACAGAGATGAAACTTTCCTG